>NC_051401.1:41761975-41767279 GCF_015228065.2 Penaeus monodon | reverse complement strand
GGTAATTTCAAAATAATCAAAAACGTTGTAGTCATGTATTAAGTATATTTTGATATAATATATGATGTAAAACTGTTATACTGCACCTGTTTAAATTATCACAGAAAATAGGGATAACTGTAAGGGAAACGAGGAAACCCACTTTTGTAAATAGTAGATGATAGTTTTCGGTGCTCTACGGTGCAGCAGACAGTCTGATCGGAAATTACAACGGTAGACACTCAATCAAAACTATCACAAGTTTTATTCTTGCTGCCGTTTCCATTATCAAATTTCCAGGTTGTAATACGGCGATTAAATTTATCATACTGGATATATATATATATATATATATATATATATATATATATATATATATATATATATATATATATATATATATATATCCTTGTTTGTCAGTTATTCATGGAACATATCTGGAATATCTGAATTTACTTGATTATATATTTTAACATTTCATATACCTCCGCTCTCTGTTTAATTGAATTTCCTTTATAATTCATATCGGAAGAAACAGAAAGATTAAATTGTGAAAATAAAATCAGTGAAGCGATTGTATGGTATAAAACAGCCGAGGTGATGCAATATAGATTAACCTACATTAACCTGTATTCGACCTCGACCTCAAGAAGGCGTTTGACTCAGTGCATCGGGAATCGCTATGGGAGATCCTGAGACTCAAGGGAATTTCGACACAGATTATTGGCCTAATAGCAAGCCTTTATACTGGTACTGAAAGTGCTGTAAAGTGTGATGGGGGCCTGTCAAACTTCTTCCCTGTTAATTCAGGGGTGAGGCAAGGCTGTGTCCTTGCACGAACACTTTTCAACACCTACATGGACTGGATAATGGACAGAGCTACTAGCCAAAGTCAGTGTGGAGCAACACTAGGCAATATCAAGGTCTCAGACCTTGACTTTGCCGACGATGTTGCTATCTTATCTGAGTCCTTGGAGTCACTGGTGGCGGCTCTTGATGCATTTAGCAATGAGGCGAAGCCCCTAGGTCTAGAGGTCTCCTGGACCAAGACCAAGATTCAGGACTTTGGGGGCCTGTTAGGGGAACCCGTTCAGTCGATCCATGTTTGAGGCGAGGACGTTGAAGTTACAGAGAGTTTTACATACCTTGGTAGCGTAGTCCATATCTCTGGGCTGTCAGACCAAGAAGTCAATAGACCGATTGGTCTGGCAACAGGAGCCATGAACTCGATCAACAAGAGCGTTTGGAGATGTCGGTACCTATGCAGAAGGACCAAACTGCGTGTCTTCAAGGCCTTGATACTGCCAGTTTTGCTCTATGAAAGCGAAACCTGGACGCTATCCAGTGTCTTGAAGTCTCGTCTTGATGCCTTTTGTAACAAGTCCTTTCGCCGGATCATGGGGTATAGTTGGCAGGACCATGTGTCCAACCGGCGGTTACACCGTGAGACTGGCATGGGACCTGTTACTTACATAATCCGGAATCGCCAACTCAGGCTATATGGGCACGTAGCTCGTCTCCCTGTGGACGACCCTGCCCATCAGGTTGTCTCTCTGCGAGACAACCCTGGGTGGAGGAGGCCTGTGGGACGACCCAGGAGGTCATGGCTTGGGCAGCTCGATGAAACCTGTTGCGAGGAATTAGAGATGGGCCGTGGGCCTGCCTGGAGACTCGTCTCGAGTGATCCTCGTGGCTGGAAGCGAAGGGTGGATGCGGTCATGCGCCCCTATCGGTGTTAGCCCCTTGATGATGATGATGAACCCGTATTCAACAATATTTAAATGGTTGTAAATGTCATTACTGTGAAAGTACGTTTTACACTTATAGATATCAAGCAATTGTGATTAGCCATTTTACAGTACATATGATCGTATTGCTAAGATTATCATCTAGTAACTGGATTTGTCTTAGATCTTGTTTAGGCAAGTATTATAAAATTACATATATCAATGTATTTCATCAATGTGATAGCGTTCCAATTAAAAATGTAAGGTATGCAGACGAGAAAAATAGAATTTAGCTGATCTAATGCCCTTGAAATGTTTAGATCTATCCCGGGGAAATTTATTGAAAAATTTTTCTAATATGGGTGTAGTAAATTTCCCCTTTGGGCCCCTTCAGGGGGGTTCACCCCGGCAGGCTTTCGGGCCCCCCTGTTCCCCTTTGAGGTTTACGGATCTAATAGAAACTCAGGGACCCTCCCCCCTGCAAGGGGACGTAATTGGCTTTTTTTCCTGTTTTTTTTAATAAAAATGAACCTGGGGTTTTTATACCCCTTTTAACTTCCCCTTTCCCAATTTGGTCGGGGGCCCCTACAATCCATCTACACATTTCAACTCAAAAAACACTTTTTTAAAACACTTTTAAACCTTATGTTCAAATTTTCCCTTCTTTATTCTTGCCTTTTTTTTTTCTTTGACAATTTCCCCCTTTTTTTTTTTGTTTCCCCATTTCGTTTCTCTCTTCTTTTTTTTCCCTTTTTCCCCTCAGGATCCCTTCTTTCCCCTTTTTCGTACTTCCCTGTTTTTTATGTCTTCAAATTTCCCCCGGGTATAGTTTTTTTTTCTTTTTATTTAAATTTTTTTAAAAAAAATTGTTTTAACCCCACCAAAACCCTTTTTAAAAATTTAAAATGAACAGCACTATGGGAAAAAACACCCCAAAAGCGGGGGAAAACCCACCTTTAAAAAAGGTCAACCCGGTCGGTCAAAAACACTCCCCACCACACACACACCACACACGCACACACCCACACACACACCCCACACAACACCACACCCCACACTCACCCCTCACATTCACACTCACACTCACACTCACACACCACCACATTCATAAAATAGACTTTTTTTTTCTCATTTTTCCCAAGGGAAAATTTTAAATTTTTCCTTGCATCACCTTGGTTAAATCCAAATTATGATTAGAAAAAGGGCTGCCTCTGTTAGTTTTAGAAAAACCGCTTAAATTTTTTCATAATTCCAAAGCTTTTAGTTTAAAAAAGGGTAGAAAAAATATTGGGGAAAAACTTTTGAATTGGTTTTTTTAAAACAAGAACTAAAACAAAAAAATTAAACTGAAAATTAAATTTTTTAAAATAACACTGTTTTTTGCACCAAAAATTTAGCTTTTTTCATTCTTATTTAATGGGGTAGAATTAAAAAAAAAGTAACATTTCAAATTTTTTTCTATATATTGGGATGAATAATAAGTGCATCAGTTTTTTTTACCATCAGACTAAAATTCTCTACAGCAAAAAGTCAATTATTAAAAAACTACTTTTAAAACGTTTATTTTCATTTTTTTGGGTTCTTTGGGGTTCAAATTTATATTTAATTTAAAGTGTATTTTTATATATAAATAAAATTTTATATATATATTTTATTATATATCATCAATAAAAGGTATTCTCATTTTTTGAGCAGCCCCTTTGGGCCCCTCCAATCCTTTTGCCACTCAACTCGGGTCCCTTTGGGGCTTTTCCCTTTTCCCCTTGTACCTTCGGCAACCCGCCCAAAAAGCTTTGATGTTGTCCCTCAGTCTTGTCTTTGGTTTGCCCCTTCCCCTTTGTTTCATATATATATATATAATATATATATATTATATAAAATTATATATATATATGAAACAGAAGGAAGAGGCAAACCAAAGACAAGACTGAGCGACAACATCAAAGCTATTTGGGGGTTTGCAAAGGTACAAGTGGAAAGAAAAGCAAAAGATCGAGTTGAGTGGCGAAGGATGATGGAGAGGTCCAAGGCTGCTCAAACATAGAATACCGTTTGAGATATATATATATAAAATATATATATAATATTATATATTATATACACATTTTCATGTGAATATAAATTTGAACTGCCAAGAAGCCAAAAATTGAGATGAAAGATGTAGTAGTATTTTATAGATTGACTATTTTAGCTGTAGAGAATTTTAGTGCTGATGGTATAAAACTGATGCACTTATATCTCATACAATATATAGAGAAATTTGAAATGTACTTGTTTTTAATTCTACCCCCATTAAATAAAGAATGAAATCAAGCTAAATGTTGTGTGACAAATAACAGTGTTATATGAATAACTAATTCAGATAATATTTTGTTTAGTTCTTGATTTCAAACCAATTCACAGTTCTTCACCAATATTTAAAAACTACCCTTTTTTAAACTAAAAGCTTTGGATATTATGAAAAATTTAAGCGGTTTGCTAGACATAACAGAGGCAGCTTTGCTAGTCAATAATTGGATGAACCAATGCTGATGCAAGGAAAATTAATTTCACTTGAAATATGAGAAAAAAATGTCTATGTATGAATGTGTGTGTGTGTGTGAGTGTGAGTGTGAGTGTGAATGTGAGTGTGAGTGTGAGTGTGTGTGTGTGTGTGTGTGTGTGTGTGTGTGCGTGTGTGAGTGTGTGTGTGAGTGTGAGTGTTGTGACCGACCTGGCTTGACCTTTTATAATGGTGACTTCCCGCGCTTGGTGATGTTTTTACCCATAGTGCTGTTCATTTAATTATTAAATAGTGTATGGTGGGTTTAAAACAATTTTTAATAAACATGAAATAAAAAGAAAAATAAAACCCATACAATGGGGACTAGAAGACATAAAAGACAGGGAAGTACGAAAAAGTGAAAGAAGGGATCCGTGAGGGAAAATGGGAAAATACGAAGAGAGAAACGAGTGAGAAACAAAACTAAGGGGAATTAGTCAAAGAAAAAAAAAAGGCAAGAATAAGACAAGGTAAGTTTAGAACATAAGGTAAGTAGTGTATAAATAGTGTTATGTGCAGTAGAAATAGTGTAGATGTATATGTAGGTCACAGACCAACTGGAAAGGTAAGTCCTAGGATATAAAACACAGGTTCATTCTTATTAAAAAACACAGGAAAACAGCCAAGTTTACGTCCTCTTGCAGGGCGGAGGAGGCCGAAGATTTTCTATAGAGTTTCGTAACGTCAGGGGAACAGGCGGCCCGAGAGCCTGCGGGAGGGCCCGCCTGAAGCCAAGGGAAATTCCCCTACACTCCATATTAGACTTTTACATATATTACCCGGTATAGATCTAACATTTTCAAGTCATTAGATCAGCTAAATTCATTTTTCTCGTCTGCAACCTTACATTTTTAATTGGAACGCTATCACATTGATGAAATACATTGATATATGTAATTTTATAATACTTGCCTAAACAAAGATCTAAGACAAAAATTTAGTTACTAAAGATAATCTTAGCAATATGATCATATGTACTGTAAATGGCTAATCACAATTGCTTTGATACTATAAGTGTAAACGTACTTTCACAGTAAAGACATTTACAACCATTAC
>NC_051401.1:41755751-41761875 GCF_015228065.2 Penaeus monodon | reverse complement strand
TTGGATAGTGGACAGAGCTGACTAGCCAAAGTCCAGTGAATGGAATGTTGGGCCTGTCAAATTCTTCCTGTTAATCAGGGGTGAGCAAGGCTGTGTCCTTGCACGAACACTTTTCAACATCTAATGGACTGGATAATGGACAGAGCTACTAGCCAAAGTCAGTGTGGAGCAAACTAGGCAATATCAAGGTCTCAGACCTTGACTTTGCGCGATGTGCTATCTTATCTGAGTCCTTGGAGTCACTGGTGGCGGCTCTTGATGCATTTAGCAATGAGGCGAAGCCCCTAGGTCTAGAGGTCTCCTGGACCAAGAGCAAGATTCAGGACTTTGGGGGCCTGTTAGGGGAACCCGTTCAGTCGATCCATGCTTGAGGAGAGGACGTTGAAGTTACAGAGAGTTTTACATACCTTGGTAGCGTAGTCCATATCTCTGGGCTGTCAGACCAAGAAGTCAATAGACCGATTGGTCTGGCAACAGGAGCCATGAACTCGATCAACAAGAGCGTTTGGAGATGTCGGTACCTATGCAGAAGGACCAAACTGCGTGTCTTCAAGGCCTTGATACTGCCAGTTTTGCTCTATGGAAGCGAAACCTGGACGCTATCCAGTGTCTTGAAGTCTCGTCTTGATGCCTTTTGTAACAAGTCCTTTCGCCGGATCATGGGGTATAGTTGGCAGGACCATGTGTCCAACTGGTCATTACACCGTGAGACTGGCATGGGACCTGTTACTTACATAATCCGGAATCGCCAACTCAGGCTATATGGGCATGTAGCTCGTCTCCCTGTGGACGACCCTGCCCATCAGGTTGTCTCTCTGCGAGACAACCCTGGGTGGAGGAGGCCTGTGGGACGACCCAGGAGGTCATGGCTTGGGCAGCTCGATGAAACCTGTTGCGAGGAATTAGAGATGGGCCGTGGGCCTGCCTGGAGACTCGCCTCGAGTGATCCTCGTGGCTGGAAGCGAAGGGTGGATGCGGTCATGCGCCCCTGTCGGCGTTAGCCCCTTGATGATGATGATGAACCCGTATTCAACAATATTTAAATGGTTGTAAATGTCATTACTGTGAAAGTACGTTTTACACTTACAGATATCAAGCAATTGTGATTAGCCATTTTACAGTACATATGATCGTATTGCTAAGATTATCATCTAGTAACTGGATTTGTCTTAGATCTTGTTTAGGCAAGTATTATAAAATTACATATATCAATGTATTTCATCAATGTGATAGCGTTCCAATTAAAAATGTAAGGTATGCAGACGAGAAAAATAGAATTTAGCTGATCTAATGACTTGAAATGTTAGATCTATACCGGGTAATATATGTAAAAGTCTAATATGGAGTGTAGTGAATTTCCCTTGGCTTCAGGCGGGTCACCCCGCAGGCTTTCGGGCCGCCTGTTCCCCTGACGTTTACGGATCTATATAGAAACTCTACGGACTCCTCCGCCCTGCAAGAGGACGTGACTTAGCTGTTTTCCTGTGTTTTTTAATAAGAATGAACCTGTGTTTTTATATCCTATGACTTACCTTTCCAGTTGGTCTGTGACCTACATATACATCTACACTATTTCTACTGCACATAACACTATTTATACACTACTTACCTTATGTTCTAAACTTACCTTGTCTTATTCTTGCCTTTTTTTTTCTTTGACTAATTCCCCTTAGTTTTGTTTCTCACTCGTTTCTCTCTTCGTATTTTCCCATTTTCCCTCACGGATCCCTTCTTTCACTTTTTCGTACTTCCCTGTCTTTTATGTCTTCTATGTGCCCATTGTATAGTTTTATTATTCTTTTTATTTCGTTTATTAAAAACTGTTTTAAACCCACCATACACTATTTAATAATTAAATGAACAGCACTATGGGTAAAAACATCACCAAGCGCGGGAAGTCACCATTATAAAAGGTCAAGCCAGGTCGGTCACAACACTCACACTCACACACACACTCACACACGCACACACACACACACACACACACACACACACACACACACACACTCACACTCACACTCACACTCACACTCACACTCACACTCACACACACACACACCATTCATACATAGACATTTTTTTCTCATATTTCAAGTGAAATTAATTTTCCTTGCATCAGCATTGGTTCATCCAATTATGACTAGCAAAGCTGCCTCTGTTATGTCTAGCAAAACCGCTTCAATTTTCATAATATCCAAAGCTTTTAGTTTAAAAAAGGGTAGATTAAATATTGGTGAAGAACTGTGAATTGGTTTTGTAAATCAAGAACTAAACAAAATATTATCTGAATTAGTTATTCATATAACACTGTTATTTCTCACACAACATTTAGCTTGATTTCATTCTTTATTTAATGGGGGTAGAATTAAAAACAAGTACATTTCAAATTTCTCTATACATTGTATGAGATATAAGTGCATCAGTTTTATACCATCAGCACTAAAATTCTCTACAGCTAAAATAGTCAATCTATAAAATACTACTACATCTTTCATCTCTATTTTTGGCTTCTTGGCAGTTCAAATTTATATTCACATGAAAATGTATATATATATATATATATATATATATATATATATATATATATATATATTATATGTATATTTATATATGTATATATATGTATATATATGTATATATATATATATATATATATATAAATAGATATATATAAATGTATATATATATGTATATATATATATATATATATATATAATATATATATAATTGATAAAGAGACTACAGCATAAAAAAAAAAAAAAAAAAAAAATCAGTGACGCAAAAATGGAAACCTTGATCCAAAACTTCCCTATATTTTAATATAATTCTTGTCAGTTTATGCTCATATTGCTGTTATTATAGGTAGATTAACACTACACATCATTTTAAATAATCATATGTGAGTAATGTGAAAAGAATTTACTGAAGGGAGTGTCATATCCACCATAAAATCATTTTATTTATCTAGTAAATGAAATTATGTAGTAGTATCAAAGATCCTATTTCCCTCTTTCTCTCTCCTTAATTCCCTCCCTCCATCTCTTTTTCTTCGAGTCTCCTCATTCTTTTTATCTCTCTTTTATTTCTCCCTCCCTCTCTCTATCCATCTTTCATTCTTTTTCTCCCCCTCTCTCTCAATCTCTTCACCTTTCATTTTTTTCTCCCTCCCTCTCTCTCTCGCTCTCCATCTCTCCATCTTTCATTCTTTTTCTTTCTCCTTCTCTTTTCTTGCAACCTGGTGACACACATGAATTTCTAGAGGTTTTTATTTGGGTGTGATGCTAAAAAAGGACAATTCACCATAAGGGGGGTGGACAAAAATCTATTGACTCAGCCACTTAATTTCTCCATTTTATTCCATTCAGCATTGTTTGAATATCCTGTATGGTTTATTGCTGGCTGTGTTAGATTAACTTTATATTGTATAAAGAAATTGAATGGTATTGTAGCAGAAACGACAATATGGAAGAAAAAGCCCGGATGAAGCAAATATAAATAGAGCAAAAATAATTAATAAAAAAACTTGTCGAATTCAAATTATCTGTTGCGAATGGTTTCCTTTGATAACAATAAGTTTAACATTCATATTATTAGATTCTGTGAATCTAAGAACATTCTTTACGTTGATCATCGCACTGAATTTCGTCGACAAATAAAAGTGCTTTTATGACTGATATGACACTCCTTTCTTTGCCTCGCCCATTCTTCCCCTTCTTTTCTAATCTTTCAAATCAAAACAGTTAATAAAATTCCAATAGCAGAAACTGCAGCAATATGAACATATGCTGACAGGAATGATGCTCTAAATATTAAGTAGACCAAACTGATTCTCATTATCATATCACTATATTTGTCATTTCATATTGCAGTGATGCAGTAAAACCAGGTGAATTATCATTTAAGGGAAATAATTACTTCTCTGTATAAATTTCATCGCAAAACAATCATTTAATGAGTTAAAAAAAATATTTTTGACATCAGGTCTTTTAGTCTCTTTTCTTGGATTTCCTTATTTAACAAATTAAACTGCTAACCCGACGTAATAAAAGTGTGAGAAGTGTTTTAGTTGTCACAGTCTCTCTTTTTCTCTATTAGCTTCTGATAATGTGGCTTCTTCGGTACAATTTTACTGCATTAAACTGTTCCATTTCATAGAACTGGTATTTTTGTGTTTAAAATATATATTGCGCTTTAAAATATATATATGTATATATTGCGCCTGTATAAGTTATCACAGAAAATGGGTATAATTTAAAGGAAAACGGGGAAGCCCACTTTTGAGAACCTATGCTAGTTTTCGATGTTCTACAGTACAATAGACAGTCTGATCGGATATTACAGCGTTAGACACTCGGTTCACATATTTTGTATCCTTTCTCAACTGTGATTACGGCAGTACAGTAAGTTGCCAACTTCATCAATAAAAACCGAAAAGAAAAGGCTGCTACATAATCGCCAACCATTCTTCCGTTTCGTCGCTCTTAAGTTGTAGGCGAATTCTTATTACATTTGAAGTAATCCTTTGTATTATCATATAAATAAGTAACTCCATGTCTTTCCATCTGTATCTTCAGTCTGATTGTGATACAGAAATGCCAGCATTTCTATTGAGTGCAATTCTAAAACTGCCAGATGGCACTGCAATTGCATATAAATGTTGAATGAATTCGGACATTCTGAAGAAGGTTAGATATAACAAAAATGTAAAGCACTGGAAACTAAATCCTTCACGAAAACGAACAGTATAAATTTCCATATGTATGTGCAGTCACCCTAAACCTCCTTCGACACGCACACAGTGAGAGACGATCAAAGAAAAGAGATAAGAATTAAGTTTGATTGGCAAGAGTTATCTAATATCTTTTTCTTGGAAACTAAGTGTTTAAGAGATCATTAGGTATATCTCAGTTTATTACCTTTCTTACCAAAGGCTTGTAATAATCTTTGCTCCCCTTAAGAAAACTCAACATTCCTGGAGACTAGGAGAAACATTTTCCAAGAAAATATGCTTGGTCAATTTCATAAATCTTAGAATCTGCCAAACGTAATATTCCTACTTCTGTTTACATAAGGAAACCTAAATGTTTTGATACGACAGTGAAATTTCATGTTATGAAAAAAAAAGAGAAGAAAAAGAAAAAAAAGGAACCTCATCCGAAATGTGTTTATTGAATATATTATCTAGTTTAATTATTCATCTATATAACATAATCAGCGAAATGTTCAAGTATATGCACTCTCGTTGTAGTGGATTTGCTAATGTTATATATGAAAATCTCAAGTTATGAAATTTTATGAGTGGTTGTTCTGAGAACACCTTTGGGCGCACATGCCCTCGTTTGTAATATTTGAATTCACAAATCAGTTATATAAGTATAATTTAATTTAATGAATCTGTTAGCATATGGAAGTCTCGAGATGCGTCAGTGAAACATAAGATGGTAAGAAATTATGGATATTGTATAAATTGTGATGATAGGTTCAGTCATTCATGGCACTTATTTAAATTATCTAGATTTACATATATGTAAATATTTTAACAGTTCATATACTCCGTACTTGAATTTCTGTTATGATTTGTAATCGACATATACATGATGGGATATAGCATCAAAAGCGTAGGATGAAATAAAGGTACAAATAAGAAGAAAAAATAATAAATAAATGATAATAATAATAAGAATAAAATTAATAAAGTGAGAAACGACAGTCTAAATCAAAATCGTATCTGTTTAGGTCTGTTACTATTCAAAATCTGTTTGGATTTCATGTTGCTTGCCTTCTCTTTCTCTCTCCGACAATTATCTGCCTTTTAATGAGAGAGAGAGAAGGCATACAGTTGGAAATTACACATACCCACGAAGCAGAATTATTTTGTCTTTCAGAATATGTAGATAGATGAAAATTTAAATATTACTTGTATATAAGCATTCGCACTCACACCCCATATGAAAAAAGAAAGTTATGAAATAAAGTAACATCAGAGAGAAGACAGCGCAACACTATTTAGTTGTAACTCACGACATTATCGAAATTACCACCATTATTGTTATAATTATCATTACCATTAATGTCATTAGTTTTCAATCTTTGCTAAATAAATGCCATTAATGTGATTATCATT
>NC_051401.1:41736351-41755651 GCF_015228065.2 Penaeus monodon | reverse complement strand
ATTAAATTATTCCAAATGGTAAATATCAATAAAATTAAATGACTCTACTATCCATCAGCCTTCGACTCTCTACTTTCACTCGATCTTGTGCTTTTCTTTCCACTTGTACCTCGGCAACCCGCAAATAGCTTGATGTTGTCGCTCAGTCTTGTCTTTGGTTGCCTCTTCCTCGTTATATATATATATATATATTATATATATATATATATATATATATATATATATTATATGTATATTATATATTGTATATATATGTATAAAATATATATATATATATATATATATAATAATATATGTATATATATACATATAGATTATATATATATATTAGTATATATATATATATATATATATATATATAAAATTGATAAAGAGACTACAGCATAAAAAAAAAAAAAAAAAAAAAATCAGTGACGCAAAAATGGAAACCTTGATCCAAAACTTCCCTATATTTTAATATAATTCTTGTCAGTTTATGCTCATATTGCTGTTATTATAGGTAGATTAACACTACACATCATTTTAAATAATCATATGTGAGTAATGTGAAAAGAATTTACTGAAGGGAGTGTCATATCCACCATAAAATCATTTTATTTATCTAGTAAATGAAATTATGTAGTAGCATCAAAGATCCTATTTCCCTCTTTCTCTCTCCTTAATTCCCTCCCTCCATCTCTTTTTCTTCGAGTCTTCCTCATTCTTTTTATCTCTCTTTTATTTCTCCCTCCCTCTCTCTATCCATCTTTCATTCTTTTTCTCCCCCTCTCTCTCAATCTCTTCACCTTTCATTTTTTTCTCCCTCCCTCCCTCTCTCGCTCTCCATCTTTCATTCTTTTTCTTTCTCCTTCTCTTTTCTTGCAACCTGGTGACACACACATGAATTTCTAGAGGTTTTTATTTGGGTGTGATGCTAAAAAAGGACAATTCACCATAAGGGGGGTGGACAAAAATCTATTGACTCAGCCACTTAATTTCTCCATTTTATTCCATTCAGCATTGTTTGAATATCCTGTATGGTTTATTGCTGGCTGTGTTAGATTAACTTTATATTGTATAAAGAAATTGAATGGTATTGTAGCAGAAACGACAATATGGAAGAAAAAGCCCGGATGAAGCAAATATAAATAGAGCAAAAATAATTAATAAAAAACTTGTCGAATTCAAATTATCTGTTGCGAATGGTTTCCTTTGATAACAATAAGTTTAACATTCATATTATTAAATTCTGTGAATCTAAGAACATTCTTTACGTTGATCATCGCACTGAATTTCGTCGACAAATAAAAGTGCTTTTATGACTGATATGACACTCCTTTCTTTGCCTCGCCCATTCTTCCCCTTCTTTTCTAATCTTTCAAATCAAAACAGTTAATAAAATTCCAATAGCAGAAACTGCAGCAATATGAACATATGCTGACAGGAATGATGCTCTAAATATTAAGTAGACCAAACTGATTCTCATTATCATATCACTATATTTGTCATTTCATATTGCAGTGATGCAGTAAAACAGGTGAATTATCATTTAAGGGAAATAATTACTTCTCTGTATAAATTTCATCGCAAAACAATCAATTAATGAGTTAACAAAAATATTTTTGACATCAGGTCTTTTAGTCTCTTTTCTTGGATTTCCTTATTTATCAAATTAAACTGCTAACCCGACGTAATAAAAGTGTGAGAAGTGTTTTAGTTGTCACAGTCTCTCTTTCTCTATTAGCTTCTGATAAGTCTCTCTTTGCTCGATTAGCGTTTTGAAAACTTTTTTCCCTCCCCCCTTTTTAAATTTTTACCCTTTTTTCCCCTTTTTTTTTAGCATTTTAATTTGTAAAATTTAAAAAGGGGGAAAAAAAAATTTTTTTTCCAAAAGAAAAGGGGAGAAAAAAAGATAAAAAAAATTTTTTAAATTTTAAATTTTTTTTTTGGGTTTTTTTTTTTTTTTTTTTTTTTTTTTTTTAATCAAAAATTTAATTTTTTAATTTTAAAAAAAAATTTTTTCCCAAAAATTTTAAAAAAAGTTTTTATTTTTTTTTTTTTTGATTTTTTTCCCAAATAAAGTTTTTATCAATCAAACCTTTTCTTTTTTTAAAAAAAAGGAAAAATTTTAAAATTAAAAAGGGGGAAAAAAAGAAAAAGGGTGAAATCAAAAATTTTTCCCCCTTTTTTTTTTAAAAAAAATTTTTAAGATTAAAAAAATAAAAATTTAAAAATTTTTTTTTCAATTTAAAAAAAAGAAAAAAAAGAAATTTTTTAATTTTTTTTCCCCCCTTTTTTTTGGGGGGGGGAAAAAAAATTTAAAATTTTTTTAAAGGGAAAAAAAAAAAAATTTTTTTTTTTAAAAAAGGGGGGAAAAATTTTTTAAAGGGGGGCCTTTTTTTAAAAAATAAACCTGAAAGGTTTGAAAAAAAAGGGGGAAATAAAAAGCCAAAATTTTATTTTTAAATGGGAAAAAGGGGGGAAGGGGAAACCCCTTTAAAAAGAAAAAAAAAAAAAAAAATTTTGTTTTGGGGGGGAATTTAAAAAGAATAAAAAAAAAAAAAAAAATTGAAAGGGGGGTTTTTTGGGAAGGCCCCATTTTCATTTTTTTTTTTTTTTGTTAAAAATTTTAATTTTTAAAATTTTTAAAAATTAAAATTTTTAAAATTTTTTTAAAAAAAAAAAAAATTTTTAAAAACCCCTTTAAAAAAAAATTTTTAAAAAATTTTAAATTTTTTTTTTAAATTTTTTTTTTTTTTTTTTTTTAGTTATTTCTTTTATTTTTAAAATTTAAAATTTTTTTTAAAAAAAAAATTTTAATAAAAAATTTAAAAAAATTTAATTAAAAAAAATTTTTAAAATTTTTAAAAAAAAAAAAAAATTTTTAAAAAAATTTTTTAAAAAAAGAAAAAAAAAAATACCCCCCAAATTTTTTAAAAAAATATAATAAAATTCAAAAATAAATTCCCTTTTTTTTTTTTTTTATATTTTTTTTAAATAAAATAAATTTTTTATTTTTTTAACCCCAAAAGCCCCAAAAAAGATAAAAAAGGGTTTATTTTTAAAAAAAAATTTTGGGGGGAAAAAATTTGGTGGGGGAAAAAAGGGTTTTTAAATTTTAAAAATTATGGAAATTTAATATTTTTTAATTTTTAAAAAATTTTAAAAAAAAATTTTTAAACCAAATGTTTGGAAAAAATTTTGGGAAAAAATAAAAAAAAAGGGATTTAAAAAAAATTAATTTAAAATTAAAAATTTTTAAAAAAAGGGGGGAAAAGGGAAATTAAATTTTTTTTTCCCCCCCTTTTTTTTAAAATTTGTTAAAAAAGGGAAAAAAAATTTTTTTTTGGGGGGGAAAAAATTTTTTTTAAAAAATTAAAATTTTTTAAAAAAATTTGATATTATAAAAAGGGTTTGGGGGGGAAAAAAAAGGGAAAAATGTAAAAGAAATTAAATTTTTGTTTTGAAAATTTTGAGTTTTTGGGGGTTTTGGTTTGTGTTTTATTTTTTATGGTTTTTTTGGGTTTTTGGTTTTTTTCTTTGATTTTTTTAAATGATTTTTGGCCATTTTTACCCTTTATAAAATAAACTTCGGCGGGAAAAAAAACAGGGGTTTCAAAAAAAAAAAGGGTTTTTTAAAAAAAAATAAAAAAAAAAAGGGGAAAAAAAACTGGGGAAATAAAAAAAAAAAGGGAAAATTAAGAAAAAATTTAAAAAAAAATTTTTTGGGTAAAATTTTTAAAAGGAAAAAAAAAAAAAAAAAAAAGAAAAGGGAAACGGTTTTAAAAAAAAATTATTTTATAAAAAAAAAAGGAAAAAAAAGTATTTTTAAGGGAAATTAAGTTTAAAATTTTTTTTCCCAGGGAGGGAGAATTTGAAGCCAGAAAAAAAACTAATTTTTTTAAAAAAAAACCCAAATTTTTTCCGAATGGGGAAAAATTTTTTTTTTTAATTTTAATTTTAAAAGGGGGCCCGGGGGAAAAAAATTTTTTTTTTTTCCCCTTTTTTTGGTTTTTAGTTAAATAAATTGTTTTGTTTTTTTTTTTTAAAATTTTTTTTTTCGCCTTTCTTAAAAACAAATAATTAAAAGAAAAAAGTAAAATCAACAAAAAAAATTTTAAATTTTTAAACCCAAAAGGGGCCAATTTAAAAAACCCCCCCTTAACCCCCAGGTAAAAAAAAAACCCCCCCTTTTATTTAAATTTTCATCCCCCCAAAAGGTGGGGTTTTGGGGCCCTGGGGGCCCCCCAAAAACCAAAATTTGGCCCTGGCCCCCCAACCCCAAAAGAGGGGGAAAGGGAAACCCCCCCCCAAAAAAACCCCCCCCCCGGGGGGGGGAAAAAAAAAAAAAAGGGGTGGCAGGGCTATTATCCGGGGTTTTTACCTTAAAAAAAGGGTTTAAAAAAGCTAAAAAACCCCCGGGTTTTTTTTTCCCCTTTTCCCTTTCCCAAAAAAGAAAAAAAAAAACAAAAAAAAAAAAAAAAAAAAGGAACGGGGCCTGAAGAAGATTTGGTTTTTGAAGGAAATTAAAAAAATTTTATTTTCCCAGGGTTTTGAAACCCAATGCTTTTTTTGGGGTTTCCCCAAGTAGGATAGTACCAAGGATGAAAAATTTTTAATTTTCAAAGCCTCCCCCCAAAAATGAAAGCCCCCAAAAGGAAAGTCCTGTTTTGGTTTGCCAAAAACCTCAACAGGGTTTCGTAGCTAAACAAAACCCCCAAAAAGGCTCCAAAAGTAAAAAAAGCCCAAATAAAGGGGGCCCTTAATTTTTTTCCCCAATATTTGGTATTATTTTCCTTTTCCCTTGTTTGTTTTAAAATTTGGAAAAAAGTTTTGCCCCCCCTTTTTTAAAGGGAAAGAATTTCCCCCCCATTTTTTTTTAAATTTTTTTAATAAAAAGTTTTTTACCAATAACTTTGAAACCCCCTTTGACTCAACCCCCCGGGGCCCGGGGTAAACGTTTTGATCATAAAAAATTAGGGGAAATCTTTTTGTCCCTGGTTTTTAATCTTTTTCAAGATTTTTTTTTTTTTTTTTTTTTTTTTTTTTTTTTTAAAAAAAAATTTTTTAAACGAGGGGGGAAATAAAATTTAAAAATTAAATTTTCAGTTTCCAAATTGTTATGAATAAAAAAAGGTATATTTTAAAATTTTAAAAAATTTTAATAATTTTTTAAAGTATAATATTTTTTTTTTAAAATTTATAAAAATTGAAAATTTTAATCCCCGGTTTAAAAACCGGAAATTTTGGGATAATGAAGGGAAGAAAAAAACTTGTATATTTTTAAAGGTTTTTGTTTTCGTCCAGACGTCTGTGACGGGGCCCAAAAACATCATTTTTTTTAAAAGGGGGTTTTTCCCGTTTCCTTACATTTCCTTTTCGGATAATTTAAACGTATTAAATTTTTAAATTTATATAAAAAAATATACTATTAAATAATACATAAATTTTTTTATCTTTTGCCCGGTTTTTTTAAACCAATTAAATTTTATAAATAAATTAAATTATCCGTCCGGGGAAAAAATTTTCTTTAATTTTTATAAGAAAAAAAGAAATTTAAATTCGGGAAAAAAAAAAAAAAAAAAAATAAAAAAAAAAAAAATAATTTTTTTAAAAAAAATTTAAAATTTTTTTCAGGGGGAAATTTATAAAAAGAATCAAAATTTTTTTAAATTTTTTGACAATTTGTTTTAGCACTTTTTGGGAAATAAAAAAATTTTGGCGTTTTCTTTTAAAAATTTAAACCTGTTTGAGAAATTTAAAAAAAAAAAAGGG
Organism: Penaeus monodon; assembly: GCF_015228065.2. NCBI lineage: Eukaryota > Metazoa > Arthropoda > Malacostraca > Decapoda > Penaeidae > Penaeus > Penaeus monodon. Next base: position 41,749,897 of record NC_051401.1, on the reverse strand, counting down.
GAAAACCCAACAAGGGGAGGTAACAACCCAAAACTTTTTTTGCCCAAAAATTTTTTAAAAAAGGAAACCAAGGGTTTAAAAATTAAATCTAAATATTTTGCGCCCAAGTTTAAAGAATGGGAAAAACCCATTTCTGGGTTTTTTTAAAAAAATTTTCCATTTTTGCGGGGATTTTTTTGTTATTTTTTGGGAGGATTTAAAAAATACATTTTGAGTAGTTTCCGCCTTCGGGCCAAATTAAATTTGAACATGTTTCCCAAAGCTTTTTGGGTTTGGAGTTTTTCCCAAAACCTTTGTGCAAACCCCAAAAATTCTCCCTGTTTAAAAGTTTTAGTTTACAGTTTAATTTCGTTGACAAAAAATTTTTTTTGGATAAAAACTGAAAACCCTTTTTTCCTACTGCTGTTTTTTTTTTTTTCCGCACTCCACTTTTTTAAATTTTTTCTTCCTGAAAAATTTAAAAAAATTGGGTACTGACAAGGTTGAGAAAATTGGGGCAAAAAAATAAAGGGCCCCTTTTTTTGTGAACTTTCTTTTTTTAAAGGGGCCGGCAATGCAGAAAAAACCCGGGGTTTAAGAAAAATTTAAATTTTTTTTAAACCCTACCCTTTTTTTAAACCTTTTTTTTTCCCTTTCCATTTTTTTGTTGTTTTGGGGGTTTTTGGTTGTTTTTTTCCCCCCTTTTTTTTTTCCCCCTTTTCCCTTTGCCAGGTCTTTACATTCTAAGTTTTTAGGTTTTTTATAAACATTTTAAAAAAAAATTTTCAAAAGAAATACCCCAATTAAATTTTTGGGGAAAAATGATTTAATAAAGCCAATTAATTTTGAGATTAAATGGAGAAGGTTTTGGGGTCAGTGAAACCCGCTTTCGGCTGTTCCCCGGGGAAACAATAGTTTTTTTGGGAATTTTTTTTTTTTTTTTGGGAAGTAATTCTTTTTTTTTTAAAAATGGAATTTTTTAAAATTAACTTTTTTTTGTTAAAAATTATAACAATTTTAAAAATCCAATACCAATAATTCTATGTTAAACTACTAAAACCCCCCCCCCCAACCAAAAAAAAACCCCCACTTTTTTTATTTTTTTTGTTTTAAATTTTAAAAATTTTTATTCCAATTTAAATCTTTGCCCTTAATTAAATTTTTTTAAAAACCCGGGGGGAAAAAAAAATTTTTTTTAAAATTTTTTTTAATTTTTTTCCCGCACTTTTTAATAAAGGCCCGATTCAAATTAAAAAAATTCCCAAACAATCAAAAATAAAGCAAAACCCCAACCAAAAAATACATTTAAAAAAAATTTCTTATTTTTTTTAAAACATCATTATTTTCATTTTAAAAATTAAATTTTTTAAAAAACATTTCTATTGAAATTCATTTTAAAAGAAAACTTTAATTTCAAAAACAATTTAAAATTAAAATTTAAAATTTTTTTAAACATTGTTTTTAAATTTTTAAAAACTCCCCTTTATTTGCTTTTTCATATAAAAAACGTTTTTGGAAAAAATTAAATTTTTTTTTTTTATTTTTTTTTTTTTTTAAATATTTTTTTAATTAAATTTTTGGCTTCTTTTTGGGGGTAAAATTTTAGGGGGGGGGAATAAATCACATTTCAAAAATCATTTTTTTTCATTTTTTTTAAAAGGGGAAAATTGAAAATTAAAATATCTATAAAAAATTTTAAATTTAATTTATTTTTTATTTTATTTAAAAATTGAAAAACCATTGGTTTTTTAACAAAATTGGAACGTTTGGGTTTTAAAATGTTTGGCTTTTCTTTATTTATTTTTATTTATAATTTTTTTTTTTTTTTTGGGGGGAATTTATAAAAAGTTTTTTAAAAATTTATTATTTTTTAAAAAAAAAAATTTTTTTATTGTTTTCCCCAACTTATTTTTCTTTTAAAAAATATTTCAAAAAAAAAAACAAATAAACCCAAAAAATTTAATAGTAAAAAAAACAATAATTTTATTTAATTTTTTAATTTTTTTTTACTTTTATTATTATTATTTTTTTGTTTTTTTTCCTTATTTTCCTTTTTTTTTAAAAATTTTTTATATATATGTAAATTCATTAAAATATAACAAAATTCAAGTAATTTTAAAACTTTAAAAATTTTTTAATTTTTTAAAATTAATAATTTAAATAATAAATACAATATATAAATTTTTACAAAACCTTTTTTTTTAATTTTATTTTAAATTTTTTTTTGAACAACAAAAAATTTAAAAATAAGATTTGGTTAAAAAATTTAAAAAAGGGGAGGGCCCCAAAGGTGCCCGAAAAAAAAATTTCAAACTTGAGATTTATTATAAATTAAAACAAAAAAAGTATATATAAATTTTCCCTAATTTTTTGGGAAAAATTTTAATTAAAAAACAAAAAAAAATTTGGATGAGGTTTTTTTTTTTTTTCCCTTTTTTTTTTAAAAAATTTAGAAATTTAAAATTTTAGGTTTCCTTATTAAAAGAATGGAATTACGTTTTAATTCAAAATAAATAAAATTTTTTAAAATTTTTACCCAGTGTTTAGTTTTTAAAAAATTTTTTTTTAAATTTGGTTAAAAAAACTAGTTCCAATTTAAAATTCAAAACCTTTTTTAAAAAAAGATATTAGATAACTTTGCAACAAACAACATTTTTTTCTTTATGTTTTATGTGTGGGGGAAATTTTAGGGAAAAAAGGGAAATTAAATGTTTTTTTGTGGGATTTAGTTAGGGTTTAAAAATTTTTTTTTTTTTCGTGTGTTCTTAAATTTTGAATTATGTTGGCCGTTTTAAAATTTTAAAAAAAAATCGGCTTTTTTTTTACAATAGGGGGTAATAAAAAGGGATTTTTTTAAAAAAAATTTTAAAAAAAAAAATTTAAATTTAAAAAGGCCCAAACAAAAGGGGGAAAAAAAGGGGGTTTTTTTTTTGGTTTTTTTGGGAAAAATTACGGGGAACACATTTGAAAAGGATACAAAAAAAAAGGGGGAAAACCGTAATTGAAACTTTTTGTATGTAAAATGAAAATGCATGGGTTTAAAATGGGTTCCCCGCCAAATTAAATTCTTTAAAAAACGGGGCCTTTTAAAAAAAAAACCCATTAGCCTTCGGGGGAAAACCAAAAATAAGTTTCTATAAAATGGAACTTTTAAAAAAAAAGCAAAAGCCCCAAAAAAAACTTAAGAAAAGGAACTTAACTAAAAACTTTCAATTTTTTTAACGTGGGTTTTTAATTTTTTAAAAAAAAACCCAAAAAAACCAAAAAAATTTAAAAATTTTTTTTAAATCTTAAATATTGTTTATAAATTTAACAGAAAGAATTTATTTTAAAAGATAATTCCCCTTTGGTTTTAAAAAAAATTGAAATACAAAATTGGAATTATAATGAAATATTTTCACTTAATATTTAAACATTTTTTTTAATTTTGGGGTCATTTCAGGTTTTTTAAAATTGGGTTTTGAAAAAAATTGGGGGGGGAAGAGGGCACAAAAAGGGAGTTCCCCAGAAAAACCCATTTTATTTCCCGAAAAATTTTCGAGTCCCCAAAGGGTTTCTTGTTCCCAAACAATTTTAAAATTTGTTACAAAGAAACCTTTGCAAAAATTTAAAGACTTTTTTTTTAAAAATTTTTTGTCTTTTAAATTTGTTACCGGCCCCTTTTCTTCCTAGTTTTTCCCCAAAACCATTTTTCTGAAAATAAAAATAACCGCCGGAAAAACCCTAAAAGGTTTTCAAAAAATCGAAGGAAAAAAGGGGGAAATTAAGGGGGAAATAATTTTTCCCCCCTTGGGGAAAAATTTGCCCTTTTTCATACACCCAAAAAAACCCCCTTGAAACGGTTGCCCGGTTGCAAGAAAAAAAGGGGAAAGAAAAGTGGGGGAAAAATGGGACAAAAAAAGGGGGGGAGAAAAAAATAAAGGGAATTGGGGAAAAAGGGGGAAAAATAAAAATTAAAAAGGGGGGAAAAAAAAAAAGGGTGGAAAGAAGACTCAAAAAAAAGGGGGGGGGGGGAAATTAAGGGAAAAAAGAGGGAAATGGATTTTGAAAAACATTTTCATTTATAAAAAAATTTAAAATTTTTTTAATTCCCTCCTAGTTTTTTCCATTACCACATTGATTTTAAAAATTTTTGGGGTTTTTCCAAAATTTAAAAAGGAGTTTAACGCTTTAATTAAAATTAAATTTTGGGATGGGTTTTTTTGGCAAAATTTTTTTTTTTTTTATCTGATTTTTTATCAAAATTTTTAAAAAAAAAATTTTTATTTTTTAAATTTTAAAAATTTAAATTATATTTAAAATTTTTCCTAAATTTAAATTTTTTTAAATTTATTTTTTTTTTTAATTTTAATTATAAAATTAATTAAAAAAATTATTTTAAATTTAAAAATTTTTAAAAAAATTTTAAATTTAATATTCATATAATACAAAAAAATTTAAATATAATATAATAAAAATTATATATAAAATTATTATATTATATATTTTAATTATTTAATTTTATGGAAAAATTTTTTGATGAAAAAAAAAAGATAAAATGTATAGTTTTATGTTGCCTTTTTTTCGTAAAAATTTTGCTGGGGGAAAAAAAAATTCATCAATATAAAAATTTTGTTTTTTTAATTTCCCCCCCTTTTTTTAAATAAAAAAGGGAAAAAAAAAAAAACTTGTTTAAAAAAACTTTTTTAATAATAACATTAAAATTTTTTTGTTTTGAAAAAAAAATTACAGTTTTCCCAAATATTTTTTTTTAAACAAAATTTTGGTTTTTAAAAAAATTAAGCGGTTTTTGAATAACAAACAATTTGTTTTAAAAATTGTTGAAAAAAAAAAAAAAAAAAAAAAAAAAAAAAAAAATTTTGAAAAAAAAAAATTTTTTTTTTTTATTATTAGGGGGTTTTGTTTTGAAATTTTGGGGGGGTTTTTGGGGGTTTGGTTTTTGGTTTGTGGGGGTTTTTTTTTTTGATTTGTTGAGGGGAAAGAGGGCATTTTTAAATTGATTTGGCGTATTTTTTCCAAATTTTCTTTTAAATTTTAAAATTTTGGGGGGAAAAAACTTTTTAAAAAAAAATAAAAAAAAATAAAATAAAAGGGCACAAAAAAAAAAAACAAAATACAAAAATAAAAAGGATGTAAAATGGGAAAAACAAAAGGGGCAGGGGGGAAAAAAAGGGGAATTACAAAAAAAAAAAGGCAAAAATGAAAGGTAAAGGGAACACGGGCCCCAAAACCTGGGGGGCCCCCTAAAAGAAGGGTTCCTCCCCCCAATTCCTTTTACAAAATTTCCCGTTTCTAATTTTTAAATCTTAGATAGCATTTTTTTTTTTGAACCCTAATTTTTTAAATTGGAAGCACCCCCTGTAAAATAAAAAATTTTTTATTTTTTCTTCTCTTTTTTCTTCTTTTTTGATAAAATTTGAATAACATTGTACTGTAAAAAAAAAAATTTTACTCAAAAGGAAAAGCCAAGTTGATTTAAAAAAATTTTTAAAGGGATTAATTTAACCCCTAGGGGGAAACCCCCCCTTGTTAGCCAAAAGCCCCGGGGATTCCCCAAACCCCAGGCCCCTTCTAATTTCCAACTTTTTGGTGGGGGGTTTTGGGTGTCCCCTCCTCCCCCTTCCCCGGGGTGCGGGGGGTACAAGAGGGCTCGGAAAATAGCTTGGGGGGGTTTTGGATTTGTAAAAAGGTCCCACCCATTACGGTGAAACCCCCTTTTGGAAAAACGAAAAAACCCCCCTCCCAAAATTGTTAAAAAAGGGATAAACGGACCCCAAGAATGGTGGGCCCTTTTTCCTTTCCATAAAAAAAGGGGTAAAAAAAGGGGGTTTTTCCTTCTATTAGAACCCCCCAAAGTTTGTTAAGGTTCAGGGTCCTTTTAACAAAGGGGTTTTTTTTTTTGAAAAATATATAGGCCCAAAGGTTTTTTAAAATTTCCAATTCACCCCCCCAAAGGACAAAACCCCCCACAAAATTATTTGTTTGGGGTCAAATTAAATTTCCCCATTGAAAATGCTAAACCCGAAATTCCCGGATAGAAAAGGAAGAACTGGAAAGTAAAGGTCTAACTTGATTTCCAAATTTAAAACCCCATTAGGGCAAAAAGTCTTCCCCACCGGGGGAAAAAAAAGGGTTTTTGGGGAAACCCCTTTTCCCCCCCCTAATTAAAGGGGGAAAAGTTTAACCCCCCCACCCTTTACGTTTCGTAATTAAAAGGGTTCTTTTTTTATATAAAACCCTTTTGGGGGATAATTTACATTAAAATTGGGTTAATTTATTGCACCCTGGTTTTTTAAAACCCTTATTTTTATTTTCCCAAATTTAATTTTCTTTTTTTTTAATTTTTTAAAAGGAATTCTTTTTAAAAACGGGGGATATAAATTTTTAAACTTTACAAAAAATTCTTTTTTTTTAAAATTTTCCTAATAAAAGGGGAAAAAGGTTTTAAAATTTTAATAAAATTTAAATTTTAATTAAATATAAAATTAATAAATTTTATAATAAGATAAAAAATTTTTTAAAACCCTAAATTTGATAATGGAAACCCCCAAAAAAAATTTTTTTTTTTTATTTACCGGTTTAAATTGACAAATGTTTAAAATAAAAAAAACCCAAATCTATTTACAAAAGGGGGGTTTCCTTTTTCCTTATTACCCTTTTTCTTTTTAAAAAAGGGTAAATTAACAGTTTTAATCAAATTATTAAAAAAATCTTTTTAATCAACAAAATTTTTTTTGGTTTTTTTTTTTTTTCCCTTCCTTTTTAAAGCAAAATTTAAAGGAAAAAAGGAAGAAAAAGTTTTTTTTAAAAAAAAAAGGGAAAATTTAGAGGTTTTTTCCCCCCAAAAAAAAAAAAAAAAAAAAAAAATCAACAATTTTTTTTTTCAAAAAAATTTAGGGGTTTTAAAAAAATATTTTTTTTTTTACTTAAAAAATATCCGTTTTTTAAAAAAATTTATTGTAAATGAAAAGTTATTATATTTTCATGTTTTAAAATTTATTAACACTTTTTTTTAAAAAAAAAAAAGGAAAAAAGAATCGAAAAATTCCCTATTCTAAGGGGATCTTTAAATAAAAATATTTTTATTTGTGAAAATTTTTAAAAAGAGAATCCCCAAAGGTGTTTTCAAAAAATTTTTACTCAAAAATTTAAAATAAAATGAACCATTAAAAAGGGGTTTTAAAAATTAATTCCCTAATTAAGGACAATTTTTTTGTTATTTTTTTTTCTGGGTTATTTTCTTTTTCATTTTTAGGGAATTACGGCCAAAAATTAGTTTTTTTAGAGGGGGGGTTTTGGGAAAGTTTTAGGGATTGTTTCCCGAATTTTTTTGGAAATTTTCCCAAATTTTGGAAAGTATTTTTAAAGAAAAGTTTTAAAACTTTGTAGAAAAAATAAAGGGTTTTTTTGGGTTTAACACTCCCCCAAAAAAATTTTTTTTCCCAAAAAAAATTTTTTTTTTTTTTTTCTTCCCCCTTTTTGCTTCAAAGTTTTTTAAAAATGGGATAGATTTAATATAGTTTTCCAATTAGTAAGCTAAAATGGTTAAAAAATTGGGGAAGAAAAAAATTAACCCATTTTTGAGTCTTTCTTTTTTTTAAAGTTTTTTTAAAAAAATTTTCCGGTTAATTAAAAATAAAAATAAATGGTCCTTTATTAATTCAAAATTTTAAAGTTTTTCCCCCCTTTTTCCCGGGGGGGGGGGGGTTTTGGGGTTTGTGGTTGTTTTGGTTTTTTGGGGGGGGTTTCCCCCTCCCCCCCTTCCCTTTTGGGGTAAGTAAAATTTTCAAAAGTTAAATTGGATTTAGGGGCTGTAAAAAGGGTAGACAAAAATACACCGGGCCCCAAATTCTTGGTTCAACAACTTTTTAAAATAGCCAAATTTAATTAAATTTCATTCAAAATGGGGTTTTTAACAACCAGTTCTAAAGGTTCGAAAATTTTTCCAGCCAATTAATCAAAGGTTAGGAAAGGGGGGTTTTTTCCCTTTTTTATTTTTAAATTTATTTCTCAGTTTCGTTTTTTTTAAAAAATAAAAAAAAGATAAAAAAAAAAAAATTTAAAATTTTTTAAAAAAAAATTTTAATACAGAAATATTTCCCAAAAAATTTTCACTGTTTTGGCCCCCCAAGAAAAATTTGATTAATTTTTTATGATTTGGCCCCTTTTGGTTTGGTTTAGCATTTCTTTCCCTGATTCTTTTGTAATACCGGAAATTTAAAGTAAGAAGGGGAAAGGGGGAAAAAGGGGGGGGAAAAATAAATTAAAAAGAATAAGGAAAAAAGGGAATGAAAAGGAAAAGGGGGGGCCACCAAAAGATTTAAAAAAATTTTTTTTAAAACACTTTTTTTTTTTTTTTTTTTATTTTTTTTTTGTCATTTTTTTCATGTTCTTTCCCCTCATATTGTTTTTCGCCCAAACCTTCATTTCTTTTAAATAAATTTTAAATTAAAACCCGGAAAAAAACAGGGGAAAAAAAAAGGGGAAAAAAAAAGGGGAAAAAAAAATTAAAAAAATTTTTTCCTTTTTTTTATTTTTTTTTTTACATCAACCCAAAAAAAAACCCTTTCACCAAAAGGGGAAAAAAAAAGGGGGGAAAAAGAAATGAAAGATGGGGAAAAGGGGAGGGGAAAAAAAGAAAAAATGGAAAGGGGGAAAAAAAAAAAAAAAAGGGAAAAAAAAAGAAGGAAAAGGGGAGAGAGGAGGAGGAAGAAAATTAAAAAGAAAATGGGGAAGGGGGAAAAAATGAGGGGGAAAAGAAAGAAAAAGAGGGAAAAAAGGGGGGGTTAAAAAAAAAATAAAATTCCCCTTTATTTTTAAAATTTTTTTTTTTGTAACCCTTTTTTTCTCCTTGTATTTTTTTTAAAATTTTTCCCCCCTATATTTTCACAATTTTTCCTTTTTTTAAAAAAATTTATTTTTTTAGGAAAAAAGGGTTTTTTTTGGTTGAATTTTTTTTAATGGAAAAACCCCTTTTTTTTTATTTTTTTTTTTTTCTTTTTTTTTTTGATTTTAAAAACTTTTTTAAACTGGTTTTTACATATTAATAAGATATAAAAATATGGATAAAAAGGGTTTAAAAATTAAAAATATAATATATTTTTGGGATATTTTTTTTTTATTAATTTATTTCTTTAAACAGTTTAAAACCCATAATAAAAAAAATAAAATATTTTAAAATATTATAAAATTTTAAACTTTTTTTTTCTTTTTTTTTTGGGTGGGGGTGTTTGGGGGTTTTGTTGGTTTTTGTGTGGTTTTTCCCCCTTCCCCCTTTTTTCTCCCGGGGGAATGAAATTTGTTTTTTAAATTTAAAATATTTTTGAATGGAATCGTAAAAATGTTGAAAAAAATACAGTAATACTTTTTTGAAAAAACTTGTTTAAAAACCTAATTTTTCAATTTAATCAAAAAATTTAACTTTTTATTATAATTGAACCCTTCGAAAAAATTTCCCGCCCAATTGGAAACAGTAGGGCCGGAATTTTCTTTTTTTGAAATTTATCTATTTTATTTTAAAATTTGTAATGGAATAGTTTCCTTTATTTGTCTGTTTTTTTTTTTTTTTTTTTTTTTTTTTTGTTTTTAAAGGGTTGTATTAGTTGTAAGTACCCCAAAAAAAAGGATCGCGGTTGATTTAAAATTTGGCGGGTTTAATAAATTTTTGGGGTTTAAAATTTTTTTTTTTTTAACTTATTTGGGAAAAACCCTTTAAGAAAAAAAAAATAAAACCCAGTGAAATTAAAATTTTTAAGGGTTTTTTCCCCGGGGGGGGGGTTTTTGGGGTTTGGGGGGGCCCCCCCCCCCCTTTTTTCCCCCCCGGGGGGACCGGTGACGTAAGCAAGATTTTAATTTTTTTCATGAATATATTTAAAAATTTAAAAAAACCCCCCAAATTTATTTTGGGGTTTAACTTTTATTTAAAAAGACCCTAATTTCCCTTTATTTTAAAACTTGAAATGGGGAAAATTTTAACTGGGATTAAAATTAAAAACCCCTTCGAGATTTTAGCCCGGTAATAAAGAGGCCCTTTTTAATTTTTTTATTTTTTAATTTTTCATTTTGGTTTTTTTAATTATTTAAAAAATTTTTAAAAAAACAATAAAAAGGGATTTTAAAAAAAAATTTTAAAAAAAAAAAATTTAGTTTCCCGAGAGAAAAACAAAAAATTCCCCACAAACCCCCCAACCCAAGCCACCCCCCCCACCCCCCCCCCCCCCCACACCCAACCCCCCCCAAAAAAAAAAAAAATTTTTTAAAGGAATTTTTTTAAAAAAATAATTTTAAAAAAAATTTAAACAATTCCGATTCACCTTTAAAAACTTGAAAGGCGAAAATTCCTTTTTATGCCAAAGGTTTTTTTTTTTTTTCCCTTTAGACAACAAACACCGATTAAATTCAAAATGGTTCCCCACCCAAAAATTCAAAAAAAAGGGGAGGAGTTTTTTTCTGATAAGTAAAAATTTTTCGTAATTTATTATGTTTTTTTTAAAACACGTTTATCTTGTTTAACCGTAAAATTTAAAAATTTAAACTTTTCGTACAAACTTTTTAAAAAAAAAAATTAAAATTTTCTAAAACCCCAAAAATTTTTGACCTTTTCACGAATGATTATCTTAAAAAGACAATCCGTTCTATGATAATCTAGCAATACGATCATATGTACTGTAAATGGCTAATCACAATTGCTTGATATCTTAAGTGTAAAACGTACTTTCACAGTAATGACATTTACAACCATTTAAATATTGTTGAATACGGGTTCATCATCATCATCAAGGGGCTAACGCCTACAGGGGCGCATGACCGCATCCACCCTTCGCTTCCAGCCACGAGGATCACTCGAGGCGAGTCTCCAGGCAGGCCCACGGCCCATCTCTAATTCCTCGCAACAGGTTTCATCGAGCTGCCCAAGCCATGACCTCCTGGGTCGTCCCACAGGCCTTTTCCACCCAGGGTTGTCTCGCAAAGAGACAACCTGAGGGCAGGGTCGTCCACAGGGAGACGAGCTACGTGCCCATATAGCCTGAGTTGGCGATTCCGGATTATGTAAGTAACAGGTCCCATGCCAGTCTCACGGTGTAATGACCAGTTGGACACATGGTCCTGCCAACTATACCCCATGATCCGGCGAAAGGACTTGTTACAAAAGGCATCAAGACGAGACTCAAGACACTGGATAGCGTCCAGGTTTCGCTTCCATAGACAAAACTGGCAGTATCAAGGCCTTGAAGACACGCAGTTTGGTCCTTCTGCATAGGTACCGACATCTCCAAACGCTCTTGTTGATCGAGTTCATGGCTCCTGTTGCCAGACCAATCGGTCTATTGACTTCTTGGTCTGACAGCCCAGAGATATGGACTACGCTACCAAGGTATGTAAAACTCTCTGTAACTTCAACGTCCTCTCCTCAAGCATGGATCGACTGAACGGGTTCCCCTAACAGGCCCCAAAGTCCTGAATCTTGCTCTTGGTCCAGGAGACCTCTAGACCTAGGGGCTTCGCCTCATTGCTAAATGCATCAAGAGCCGCCACCAGTGACTCCAAGGACTCAGATAAGATAGCAACATCGTCGGCAAAGTCAAGGTCTGAGACCTTGATATTGCCTAGTGTTGCTCCACACTGACTTTGGCTAGTAGCTCTGTCCATTATCCAGTCCATGTAGGTGTTGAAAAGTGTTCGTGCAAGGACACAGCCTTGCCTCACCCCTGAATTAACAGGGAAGAAGTTTGACAGGCCCCCATCACACTTTACAGCACTTTCAGTACCAGTATAAAGGCTTGCTATTAGCCATATCTGTGTCGAAATTCCTTGAGTCTCAGGATCTCCCATAGCAATTCCCGATGCACTGAGTCAAACGCCTTCTTGAGGTCGAGCTCGAATACAGGTTAATGTAGGTTAATCTATATTGCATCACCTCGGCTGTTTTATACCATACAATCGCTTCACTGATTTTATTTTCACAATTTAATCTTTCTGTTTCTTCCGATATGAATTATAAAGGAAATTCAATTAAACAGAGAGCGGAGGTATATGAAATGTTAAAATATATAATCAAGTAAATTCAGATATTCCAGATATGTTCCATGAATAACTGACAAACAAGGATATATATATATATATATATATATATATATATATATATATTATATATATCCAGTATGATAAATTTAATCGCCGTATTACAACCTGGAAATTTGATAATGGAAACGGCAGCAAGAATAAAACTTGTGATAGTTTTGATTGAGTGTCTACCGTTGTAATTTCCGATCAGACTGTCTGCTGCACCGTAGAGCACCGAAAACTATCATCTACTATTTACAAAAGTGGGTTTCCTCGTTTCCCTTACAGTTATCCCTATTTTCTGTGATAATTTAAACAGGTGCAATATAACAGTTTTACATCATATATTAGTATCAAAAATATACTAGTTAGATACATGGACATACAACTTTTTATTGATGCGTATTTGTCCGACTGTTTTTTACACAAATATACCAATTTTATGACATAACAGTTAAATGTAGTACAACTGTACCGAAGAAGCAATTAGCAGTTTAATTTGTTTATTAACGAAAACACATACGACATACATTTAGAAGTGCTCTGGCAAAAAAAAAAAAAAAAAAAAAAAAAAAAAATCTTTTTAAACTTATTAAAAGAGTTTCACAGGGAAATTTCATAAAAAAGATTATCATAATTATTTTACTTAAATGAGCATACTCCTTGTTTTACTGCATCAATGTATTGTGAAATGACAAAAGTAGTTGCAGTTTCAGCTGCAGTTTCTATGTTATTGAAATTATATTAACACTGTTTTGATTTGAAATATTAGAAAAGAAAGAAAAGAATGGGCGAGAAATATCTCCTATTACTGAAGGGAGCGTCATATCAATCACAAAATCACTTTTATTTGTCGACGAAATTATTTTGAAAAGAGCAATGACCAACGCAAGGAATGTAAGATATAATACTAAAATATTCTTAGCGTCACAGAATCTAAGAATAAGAATGATACACCATTTACAATAGGTATTTTGAATAAGTGAATGTCTACACTCTAATTGACAGGACGCAAGATTTTGTTTTGCTTATTTTTTTGGTGTTCTAGGTGTACTTTAAACACGAATACAGTTTTGCATCGTTGTATTTGGCCAGATCTATCAGGCCACATCATTCAGATCTGAATTTTCTATGATTTTGGCGACTGCATTTGGATTAGAGTTTAGCGGAGTTGCTCTTCCCTTGAATTCTCTTTGTGACATACCTGCCGTAACATTCTGTACACAGTCAGTCTTATAGCTATTTAGCTTATTCAGATAATTTCATTTCGTAGACAAATAAAGGTGTTTTTATTTGGATATGACACTCCCTCCTGTAACTGAAGAATCCCAGTTTTCTTCTCCATTCATGTCTGTTTTTTTTTTCTTTCTTTCTTTCTTTTCGCATTACTCACATACGATTATTTAAACATGGTTAGTACTAGTACCTGTAATATAGATACTCAAACAATATGAGCATAAGCTGACAAGGATTGTGTTAAATGTAGGCAAGATATGATCAAGGG
>NC_051401.1:41728301-41736251 GCF_015228065.2 Penaeus monodon | reverse complement strand
GGGGTCAACTAATTGATCTCTGGTGGCTGAGCACGTATGGAGCCATTTGTGTACAACAAAATTTACAAAAGACTACAGTGGACAGTACATAAACCCACAGCCATTGAGTTAAGTTTTGTCTGTGTCAGAAACATACATGGCATTCTAAATGTTTTGCTTGATATCTGTTCACATTATTTGGGATAGTATGCAATTGTAATTTTAAGTATAAGTCTACTGTATTTTTGGGATATTTTAAAATTGATTTATGTATTTAATTTGGACATTTTTGTAAAGGTTGTGGGGTTATGTGCTAAGTAGCACTTGTTAAATACTAACACATTAAAAGAATATGCCATAAGTCACAATAACAGGGAATCGTCTACCGTACCAGAACCTCTTGAAGATAACAAGACACAGGTTCTTGTTTCTAACCTTGCTTGTAACATTACTTTCAAGCAAGTTCTCTAGTCAATTTTTTAGCTTACCATCCAGTCATCAGAGGTTCCAAGATCATTTGCATGTGTTTAGCTCATAGATTTATCAAAAAAGGAATTTACTGGCATGAATTTGTTTTGTCTTTGTAAAATACAAACTCAATGTATTATCATTTCATGAACTTGTAATTCAAATGTGAATGCCTGTTATGATGTATTGGAATTAGTTTTGCAATACAAAATGAAAATACTGGTATATACTGGTATATAGATATGGAGTCTGGGAAAGATATCTCTTATTCTTGGCTGCATGTGGAGTTTGAGTAAGCTTTATTCTTACAAACTGATTTTCATAGTAATTTACTGAAAGGTACTACAGAATTTATACATCATTATTTTTTTTGAGAGCAATATCCTTTTATAGTGTAGGTTTTGGATTCCCTCCAGCTTGAAGCTATTCCATTATAAAAGTTATTATGGAAATGGTCAGCAGAATGCTTTAGTCTATGAAGGAAATATGCCAATATTATAGAGGTTAATGTTTGTAAGCATTGCATGTATAATGGTCAAGTATACTATGTCCATGGTAAAGTGGTGTTTGTAAAATTGACTGGAGACTATAGTTAATTCTTTTAATTCTAGCATCAGTCAAAAATTAAGTCAGCCCTGAAATGTTTAATGTAATTCTGGTTATCTGATATAGTCACATTAACGTAAATGGTCCAGGACAATTTTTGTGACATATAAGATTGTGGTGTTCTTTAAGTATTTGTAATTTTTATTATTATATAAAATCTGAAATTATTCTTTTGTGATAGGAAATAATTAAGTGTAAAGCCGCAAAGGTTGTATTTTTGTGTGCCATAATGTGATAGATAATTTGCATGACAAGTGTTGGACGAGCTTAGGTCATGCACATGATAATTATTTGTGCCTTGGAAATTAAATATTTTGAGAAAATTTCTTTTTTGACATATTTGGTAAACCCAAAGGCTATTTCCTAGCTTATGCAAATATTCCCAATATCCTTTTTTTATTCTGTGTTCCTATTTTTTTTCTCTATTATATTTTTTACTTTTACTTTCATACATTTTCCAGAATGTTTGATTAAAAAGGTTAAGTAAATTTCTCTGTTTACCATTTAAATTTTCAGGGTTTGTTTTGATATATAATAAAGGTTTATTTTATCTCCTATTTTATTTTACTGTCAGTGTTTGTGTTTAACATAACAGGTACTCAAAATGCTAACATATGAACACCAAAAATGAAACTGTTGGGGAGTATCGATTTACATGAAAACATGGGAATATTTTTAGTCAAGAAACTGAGTTTACATTTCTGAAAAAATTATTTAAAAACGTCTAAAAGAAAAAACAAGCAAACAAATACAAACAAACAAACACACACATACTCACTCTCTCAACTATCCACCAGCCCCCCCCACCCCTCACCTTTCCATGAGGGTGGGTTGCTTATTCATGTTTTTAAATTCTTCATTATTTGAATGATCTCTAGATGTGTACTAGGTATGTTGGTACTTGTGCAGACCTTTTTTACACCAGTTAGCCCATTCACACTCTCTATAAAAAATATGTATGTTATTGAGCTTCATAAAAAAAATCAGTGTAAGAAGATTATTGTGAAAAGAATTGCAGATTTCATGGCTTCATTCATCGGAACAACACTGCTCAAATTCACACGGTGCATCTTTATTTTCCATATTTTTAACTGTATTTGGTTCATATGTAAGTTTGTGTTCTTTGTATTTTATATGCTGTCTTTGATAAAGAAGACAGTATGCTGCAATATGATAGATGTTATGTGCCATGGTTATAGCATATTAGCCATTTGATTATTGAAATATATCCACATTGTTGCAGATTATATTCATATATATGCAAAGTTAATATTATTAAAAACAATTATATCGTTTTTTTTATATAACCTTGTCATATGAGAAGACATTTTAAAGATTACAACTGATTTCATATTGATGGACTTAAATGTGGCATAGAAACTTGAATTGATTTCCAGCTATTTAAAAAAAAAGTTCTTTCTGAGATGAGTAACACATTAGTTAAGTGATACTGTCCTTAATGAGATGGAAGGAATAATTATTGTCTTGATGCTGATGCTTTGTTCTTGGGCTGGCAGGATGGGACAGAAAATTAATTATTTGTTGCAGGAAAATCAGTGACAATAAAATAGTTTTTTACTTTCATTGAAGATATTATAGATGTCACTGAAAATAATAAGACATGCAGGAATGTATTTACCGCTCACAGAATTAGGCTGAATTATGGGCCTGCATATAGACATTAGTCATCATTCTTTGGACAGTGTTGAGTTGGCCTTTCTTTTGTGGCAAAAAATGATTGAATTATTTTGTACAGAGCAATAATGTTCCTGTGAAAATTCTATATACTGTTGATTTTGTACTACGTAAAATATCTTGGCATCATTTTGAATCTTTGATGTAAGGTACAAGTCCAGTGAAAAATAATTATTTTTAGAAATGTCAGAAGTGTATAGGATTAACTAGAATGAACTAAACTAGGGTTTTAGCTTGACTGATCTTATTATTAGTTTTACAGAAACCTAGTCTTTTTTCCAGTGGAGTGAATGAAAACCGTGATATAGCAATATACTAATAGATTGACAACAGGTAAATAGTCATTCTTATGTAGTGCAGAATTAAATACTCCATATTTGTCTGTATCTAAATAATTGCAGACTTAACTTTCTTAGCATAGTTTTTTTACTCTTTTAGTTCCTTGCTTTCTTACTGAAATCCTCTATGCAGAGATATAGAATCCACAATTATGCACTCACCTGACTGCTGGCTTCACACGAGAAACCATTTCCAAGTCATTTCAGTGTTTCAGAATTTTGTCTGTTACAAATTAATGTAATAATTTCTCTTGAGTAGTACTCTGATGAGACCAATGTTTCGTTTACATATTCACAGGTGTTTCATCAGAAATCAATGGCATGGAGGTTTAGGCTAGAAGTCAATTATATTCCATTTCCAAAGTCACATATTGTTCATTACTGAAAAAGGACCATCTCTAAATATTTATTGTTAGATGATCTATAATACCATAATGGGTCTTGATATGAATGTTTAGGTGGGAGTCTGTATTACATTGGAAATACCACATTTTTAAAATTAGACTCGGCATTAAAGACATCAGCATGCATAGTTGTACTTAGACGTGACATCACACAAAAGAAGAAACAGGGAAAGGAGATAAATACCAGCAACACTGATGCAGGAAAGTGGAATTAAAGATGGTGGGGAGGGGTGGGCTCGCTCGCCGCGCGCTCGCGCGCTCGCGCGTCGCGCTGCGCGCGCGCGCGCGCGCGCGCGCTCGCTCGCTAGTAGAGAGAGAGAGAAGTAGAAGAGAGAGATAGAAAGAGAGAGAGGGAGAGAGAGATAGGGAGAGAGAAGAGTATGGAGGAGATGAGAGAATGAGAGAGATAGAAGAGAGAAGATAAGAGAGAGAGAGAGAGAAGAGAGAAGAGAGAGAGAAGAGAGAAGAAGAATGAGAAGAGAGAGAGTTTTTTTTTTTAGTTTTACAGAAAAAACCTAGTTTTTTTCCCCCCCCCAAAAGTAAAAAAGTTTAAAAAAATTTTTTTTTGGGAAACCCGTGATTTTTTTAAAAAAAGGGGGCCCAATAATTTTAAAAAACTAATGGGGTTTTGGGCCCACCAAAAAGGGAAAAGCAAAAATTTTTTCCCTTAAAATTTTAAAAAAAAAAAAAAAAAGGGGGGGGGGGGGGGGGGGGGGGGGGTTTCCCGGGTTAAAATAAAAAAATTATAAATGGGGGGGGAGGGATAAAAAAAAAGTTTTTAAAAATTTAAAAGGGGGGGTTTTAGAAATAAAAAAAAGAAAGGGGGAGGTTTAAAAAGAAAAAAAATTTTAAAATTTTGGGGTTTTTTTGTCTTTTTAAAAAAATTTTAAGAATAAGAATTTTTTTAATAAAATGGTAAAATTTAAAGGGGATAAATTTTTAAAGTAGAAAAAAAAAAATAAAAAAAAAGAAAAAGGAAAAATAAAATTTGAAAAAAAGAGAAAAAATTTTTTTAAATAGAAGTTTGGGGAAAAGGGAAAATTAAAAAAATATTAAAAAAAGAATAGGAATGAGAAAAAAAAAGAAAATGAAGAATAAAAAAAAATTTAAAAAAAAAAAAAAAAAAAAAAAAAAAAAAAAAAAAATTTTTTAATAATAAATTTTATATTAATATAAATAAAAATATATAATTAATGAATATATAAAGTATATATAAAAAGAAAAAAACAAAAATTAATAAAAAAAAATTAAAAAAAAAATTTAAAAAAAAAAAAAAAAAAAAAAAAATAAAAAAAAAAAAAATAGAAATAAAAAATATATATATAAAAAGAAAAAGTTTAATAATTATAATATATATATAGAATTTATAATATATATATATAAAATAATATAAAATATAATATATATATATATAATTTTAAAAATAAAAAAAAAAAAAAAAAAAAAAAAAGATAAAAAAAAAAAAAATATTATTATAATAATATATATAATATATATAAATTTTATATATATATAATATTTTAAAATTTTATATATTATATAATATATATAAAATATAAATATATATATATAATTATATATTATGGTATAATAAAAAATAATATATAATATAATATAATATATATTAAATATATATTTATAATATTATATATATAATTATAAAAATAATAAAAATATATTATATATAAAATATGTATAATATTATATATATATATATATAATATATATATATATATATAATATATATTAATTATAATTATATATAATATAAAATAATTTTATATATAAATATATTTTATAATTTATTTTTATATATATATATGTTTAATATATTATATAGATATATTATTTTTTTTTTAAAAATTATTTTAAAATACATTTATATAAAATACATATATATAAATAATATATATATATAAAAAATATATATATATATATTTTATATAATAATACATAAAATAATAATAAAATAATAATAATAATCTAATAATAATAATAATCTCATAATTTTAATATAAAAATTTAATAAAATTTTAAATTATTAAATATATATTATTTTAAAATTTAAAATATAATTTTATATAATATTATATAATAAATATATATAATAAATAAAGGTAATATATAATATTAAAATAATATATATAATAGATAAATATAATAATATATATATAATATATAATATTTTATAATATAATACATATATAATAAACATATTTACATATATATATATATATTATATAATTAAATATAATAATAAATATAAAATTTAAAATAAATTATATATTATATACACAAAAAAAAAAACAAAACAACCAAACAAAAACCAAAAACAAAACAAAAAAATAATATATATAATATATAAATTTTAATATATATATATATATAATATATTATATTAAAATTTTTATATATAAAAAATGAATATATATAAAAAATATATATTAATAATATTTTAAATTTATAAAATATATATATAAATATATATTTATATAAATATGTAATATAAAAATATAATTATATAAATATATATTTAATATATATATTATTATAATATATATAATTTTATATATATATATTATATATATACATACACATCATAAATCCCAACATACATACTATATTTTATCATGTATATACATAAAATTACTCATAATACATACTACAAAACATACCCACATACACACAACACCACACACCACAACACCACGAACAACACCACATTTTTTTTTTTTTTTTTTGGACGTAGGTTCATTTTTTGAGCCGCCGTGGCCACAGCTTGTTTTTTAAATTTGTATTTTTCATGTTGTGATGCCTTGGAGTGAGTACGTGGTAGGGCCCCCCGTTCCTTATGGTAATCATTCTCTCATTTATGCGGGCTTGGGACCACACTGACTTGGGGTGGTTTGGGCCCCCCAGTGGCTAGGAGAAAATTTGAGGTAAAGTCCTTGCCCAAGGGAAAAACGCCGGTCGGTACTCGAAACCCTTCGAATCAGTGCCGTCGGAGTTTGAGTCCGATGCTCTAAACCCCTCGTCCCCCCAGCCCTATATTATTAAATTATTTTATATAATATTTAATTATATATAATATATTTATATATATATATAAAATATATAATTTTTAATATTTATATATTATATATAAAATTTTAATTTTAATATATTTATAATAAATATATAAATATATATATATAATATTTTATATATTATAATAAATATATATATATATATAATAAATATTTATATAATATTTTTATATATATAGGGCTGCGGTGGACGAGGGTTAGAGCATCGGACCAAGACTACGACGGCAATCGAGTTCAAGGTTTGGGCCCGCCAGCGGGTTTTTCCCTTGGGCAAGGAGCTTACCTCAAATTGTCTACCACCACTGGGTGGCCAAGCCACCCCAAATCAGTGCGGCCAAGCCGCATAAAAAAGAGAGATATTACCTATAAAGGAACGGGGGGGCCCTACCCCTACTCACTCCAAAAGCATACAACAGAAAAAAACAATTAAAAAAAAAGCTTGGCCACGGCGGGTCAAACATGAACCCCAGTCCCCAAAAAAAAAAAAAAAAAAATGTGTTGGTGTGTTCTGGTGTGGTTGTGTGTGTGTTGTGTGTTTTTGGTATGTGGGTATGTATATGTAGTATGTTGTATTTTGATTTTAATCTGATATATATATTTGATGTAGTATGTGTATGTAGTAGGATTATATATATATATTTATATATTAAAATATATAAAATATAAAATTTATATTAAAATTATATTTTATATAAAATTTTAAATCATTTATATAATTATTTATATTTATAATTATAAAGAAAATTTACATATAAATAAATATATATATATATTTATATATATATACAATTTATATATAATAGGGATAATAATATTAATATATTTTTAATTAATATATTATATAAATATTTTTTTGGGTAATTTTTATTTATTATTATTATATTTAAAATATTGTTTATAGTATGGGGGGGAAAATTAATATAAATGTATAATTTTATATAATATAAAATATATATATATATAAAAATTATAAAAAATAAAATTAAAATTATTATAATATATAATATAGTAAATGTTGGTGTGGAAAATAAAAATATAATATAATAATATATTATATTATAATAAATATATATAATATATGGTTTTGGGGGGGTGTTTGTGGGGGTTGGTGTGGTGTGTGTTGTGTTTGGGGGGGTGTTTGGTTGTGTGGAATAATAAATATAATTATATAATATTATTTTTAATATAAATATTAAATTTTATTATATAAAGTATTTTTAAGGGATAAATGAAATATATAGAGATAATATTATATGATATATATTATATATAAAATTAATATTATTATAATAATTTAAATTTTAAAAATTTTTAAAATGAGAACTAAATATTATAATATATTATAATATATATTTTATATATATATAATATAAT
>NC_051401.1:41720801-41725801 GCF_015228065.2 Penaeus monodon | reverse complement strand
AAATGGTTTCTTGTGTGAAGCCAGCAGTCAGGTGAGTGCATAATTGTGGATTCTATATCTCTGCATAGAGGATTTCAGTAAGAAAGCAAGGAACTAAAAGAGTAAAAAAACTATGCTAAGAAAGTTAAGTCTGCAATTATTTAGATACAGACAAATATGGAGTATTTAATTCTGCACTACATAAGAATGACTATTTACCTGTTGTCAATCTATTAGTATATTGCTATATCACGGTTTCATTCACTCCACTGGAAAAAAGACCAGGTTTCTGTAAAACTAATAATAGATCAGTCAAGCTAAAACCCTAGTTTAGTTCATTCTAGTTAATCCTATACACTTCTGACATTTCTAAAAATAATTATTTTTCACTGGACTTGTACCTTACATCAAAGATTCAAAATGATGCCAAGATATTTTACATAGTACAAAATCAACAGTATATAGAATTTTCACAGGAACATTATTGTTCTGTACAAAATAATTCAATTATTTTTCGCCACAAAAAGAAAGGCCTAACTCAACACATGTCCAAAGAATGATGACTAATGTCTATATGCAGGCCCATAATTCAGCCTAATTCTGTGAGCGGTAAATACATTCCTGCATGTCTTATTATTTTCAGTGACATCTATAATATCTTCAAAGAAAGTAAAAAACTATTTTATTGTCACTGATTTTCCTGCAACAAATAATTAATTTTCTGTCCCATCCTGCCTGCCCAAGAACAAAGCATCAGCATCAAGACAATAATTATTCCTTCCATCTCATTAAGGACAGTATCAATTAATGTGTTACTCATCTCAGAAACATTTTTTTAAATAGCTGGAAATCAATTCAAGTTTCTATGCCTCATTTAAGTCCATCAATGTGAAATCAGTTGTAATCTTTAAAATGTCTTCTCATATGACAACAAGGTTATATAAAAAAAACGATATAATTGTTTTTAATAATATTAACTTTGCATATATATGAATATAATCTGCAACAATGTGGATATATTTCAATAATCAAATGGCTAATATGCTATAACCATGGCACATAACATCTATCATATTGCAGCATACTGTCTTCTTTATCAAAGACAGCATATAAAATACAAAGAACACAAACTTACATATGAACCAAATACAGTTAAAAATATGGAAAATAAAGATGCACCGTGTGAATTTGAGCAGTGTTGTTCCGATGAATGAAGCCATGAAATCTGCAATTCTTTTCACAATAATCTTCTTACACTGATTTTTTTTATGAAGCTCAATAACATACATATTTTTTATAGAGAGTGTGAATGGGCTAACTGGTGTAAAAAAGGTCTGCACAAGTACCAACATACCTAGTACACATCTAGAGATCATTCAAATAATGAAGAACTTAAAAACATGAATAAGCAACCCACCCTCATGGAAAGGTGAGGGGTGGGGGGGGCTGGTGGATAGTTGAGAGAGTGAGTATGTGTGTGTTTGTTTGTTTGTATTTGTTTGCTTGTTTATTTGTTTTAGACGTTTTTAAATAATTTTCACAGAAATGTAAACCCAGTTTCTTGACTAAAAATATTCCCATGTTTTCATGTAAATAGATACTCCCCAACAGTTTCATTTTTGGTGTTCAGATGTTAGCATTTTGAGTACCTGTTCTGTTAAACACAAACATTGACAGTAAAATAAAATAAAAATAAAGTAAGAGATAAAATAAACCTTTATTATATATCAAAACAAACCCTGAAAATTTAAATGGTAAACAGAGAAATTTACTTAACCTTTTTAATTAAACATTCTGGAAAATGTATGAAAGTAAAAGTAAAAAATATAATAGAGAAAAAAATAGGAACAGAATAAAAAAGGGATATTGGGAATATTTGCATAAGCTAGGAAATAGCCTTTGGGTTTACCAAATATGTCACAAAAAAAAAATTTTCTCAAAATATTTAATTTCCAAGGCACAAATAATTATCATGTGCATGACCTAAGCTCGTTCAACACTTGTCATGCAAATTATCTATCACATTATGGCACACAAAAATACAACCTTTGCGGCTTTACACTTAATTATTTCCTATCACAAAAGAATAATTTCAGATTTTATATAATAATAAAAATTACAAATACTTAAAGAACACCACAATCTTATATGTCACAAAAATTGTCCTGGACCATTTACGTTAATGTGACTATATCAGATAACCAGAATTACATTAAACATTTCAGGGCTGACTTAATTTTTGACTGATGCTAGAATTAAAAGAATTAACTATAGTCTCCAGTCAATTTTACAAACACCAACTTTACCATGGACAGTAGTATACTTGACCATTAATACATGCAATGCTTACAAACATTAACCTCTATAATATTGGCATATTTCCTTCATAGACTAAAGCATTCTGCTGACCATTTCCATAATAAACTTTTATAATGGAATAGCTTCAAGCTGGAGGGAATCCAAAACCTACACTATAAAAAGGATATTGCTCTCAAAAAAAATAATGATAGTATAAATTCTGTAGTACCTTTCAGCAAATTACTATGAAAATCAGTTTGTAAGAATAAAGCTTACTCAAACTCCACATGCAGCCAAGAATAAGAGATATCTTTCCCAGACTCCATATCTATATACCAGTATATACCAGTATTTTCATTTTGTATTGCAAAACTAATTCCAATACATCATAACAGGCATTCAGCATTTGAATTACAAGTTCATGAAATGATAATACAATTGAGTTTGTATTTTACAAAGACAAAACAAATTCATGCCAGTAAATTCCTTTTTTGATAAATCTATGAGCTAAACACATGCAAATGATCTTGGAACCTCTGATGACTGGATGGTAAGCTAAAAAATTGACTAGAGAACTTGCTTGAAAGTAATTGTTACAAAGCAAGGGTTAGAAACAAGAACCTGTGTCTTGTTATCTTCAAGAGGTTCTGGTATGGTAGACAATTCGCTGTTATTGTGACTTATGGCATATTTTTTTTAATGTGTTAGTATTTAACAAGTGCTACTTAGCACATAACCCCACAACCTTTACAAAAATGTTCAAATTAAATACATAAATCAATTTTAAAATATCCCAAAAATACAGTAGACTTATACTTAAAATTACTATTGCATACTATCCCAAATAATGTGAACAGATATCAAGCAAAACATTTAGAATGCCATGTATGTTTCTGACACAAAGACAAAACTTAACTCAATGGCTGTGGGTTTATGTACTGTCCACTGTAGTCTTTTGTAAATTTTGTTGTACACAAATGGCTCCATACGTGCTCAGCCACCAAGAAGTCAATTAGTAGACCCTAGATTGACCTAATTTCCCCATTCCTTGCATTTATGGATTTTTTTTTTCCCCTAATACTATCAATATCAACACTGATATTATTGTTACTGACATTATGATGATAATATGTTATTAAAATATTAATAACAATAAAAATTGTAAATTACCAAAAAAAGAATCTTTTCAGAAATCATGGAAAAACTGTAAACATATGAGAGAGGTAGGACTACCAACTGGCTCCTTGGTGACTAAGCACTTGTGGAGCCATCTCTGTGCAAACACAATTAATAAACTAACCAACAATTTCCTATAAGTTATGATTCATTAGATTAAATATATGTTGTTTAAACAATCAAGACAGTTGCACAAAATACTAGTTAGCAATGTGAAAATATCAACTATACTTTAAAACATACAATACATATTTTCTTTATTAGCCATGCACTGAAACACAATAAAGACATCTTGCCTATTAATGAGATCATAATATGAGCAACAGGGATGACCTCTTGGTTGTAGCACTGTATTATATAAAATGTCAGCCTATGTATAAACCAATGATGTTTTGTTGTGGATATGTTTTAAGAATAAATAATGATACTAAAAAATAGGAGAGATTAGCAAAGCATACACTTACTCCCGCATGCCATAAATTCACTGAAAAAAATCCTGCTGCAAAAAACATAATTTGTTACTCATCTGTAACACACCTAATTCATTCCACTTCTGCAACAAAATCATTTATCAAGCCAGTTCTTGTCTTAAAATAAATAATATAATAGGCAGACTGAGATTCATAACAGATGCCACCTAGCATAACATAATAATGTAACAAGCAATTACAACAATTGAAAATATTTGAACAGCTAATAACAATAAGAATAAGAATTCTTAAGAAACAAATCATCCTTTATCTCATGATGATACAGTAAGTACACCATATCCATATATGGAGAACAAAATGAAACCTCAAAAGCATTAGCAAAGCAGAAATAAAATAATCTAGCATAACATGGAAACTTTTTCTACTAATATTAATAACAGGTTATGAAAATAATATATATATACTATAATGTAATGTGGCAGTATCTAAAATTACATTCCTTCAAACAATCATATAATTTAAGAGGTTATTCAAGAGTGTATACTTTTGTGAAGGAGATTGTTTAAATATGTGACAAAGAGAAAAGGCATGGAAGATAAACAGGAATGTAAACACAAGAAAAATCAATACAAAGTAAAGCAATGAAGGTGAATCACATGACAATAACATGATATACATCATGCAACTAAACATTAATAAAACAGCAGTAACTTTAAACTCTTTGAAAGGTTAAAAGAATAGGCCTACACATAAACCATAATTTGAACTACCATGTACATATGTATATACATGCCTGAATACATACATACATATATACATTCAAACAAATATACATTGACATATATATATATATATATATATATATATATATATATATATATATATATATATTATATATATAATATATATATATATATAATATATATAATATATATATATATATATAATATATATATATAAAATATATAATATATATATATATATATATATATATATATATATAATTTATATATATATATATGAATATATATATAATTTATATTTATATATATATATATATATATATATATATATATATATATATATAAATTATATATAATATATATAATATACATT
>NC_051401.1:41703960-41720701 GCF_015228065.2 Penaeus monodon | reverse complement strand
TAAATTTAGTTTCCCAAAAAATTTAAATTTATTTTATAAACCTAAAAAAATTGTAATTTTTCCCCTCCCTCTTTTTTTAATCCCTTTTTAAATGCTTTTCTCTTTCTTGCCCTTGTGTTTTTTTCCCCCTCTCTCCCCCGTCTCCCTTCCCTTTTCTCCCCCTGGGTCTCCTCTCTCTCTCCTTCCTCTCTCCTCTCCCCCTCTCTCTTCCTCTTTTCCCCCCTCTCCCCCCCCCCCCTCCCCCCTCCTCTCCCCCTCCCCCCCCCCCCCCCATAGATGCTCTGCTAATCTTAGCTAAAAAGATCAATTAGTAACCTTGTGGCCTTATCTAATTTCATTTTCCTTAAAATTGAGGGAAAAAAGCATATTTTTTACAAATTTCTAAAAAAAATGGGGTGTTTTTTTTATTATAACATTATATTCTATAATGTAAAAACCCTTTAGTACGCAAAATAAGTAACGTAAAAATTTTTGAAAACCAAATAAAAAGGGCAAATCGGCGACAGGCGTACTCGAAATTGGGTACAAGTATACCCCATCTATGGGGGAAAAAACATTAAATAAAGTAACTCACAGTGGGAATGACATGCACGTACTCCCAAATTCCATCAGCTTTTGGGGTTAAAATCAGGGGTATTGTGTAAAAGATAAATCCCTGAGGGGGAAAAAAAAACATTCATGCCTCTTGACAGTAAAAAGTGCTAAAAGGGAACCTTTCGGCCACCCCTACCCAAACTTTCATGCTGTCTGTTACTCATTCCCCCCCAAAACCGGGGGAAAACTGAAAGTTTTGGGAATTGGTTTGGCCTTGCTTTAATTTCATAGCCTTCCCAACCCCTCCTCTTAGTGGAGCTAAAAGGTTTTAAAAGTGTGACATCATAGTGTTTTCAAGCTTTTTTTCCAAGTAGTTAACACCCCAAAGGGGTCATCTCTACTCAGTGGACCCCTATCTTATCTCTAAGCAAAAATAAATAATAGTTAGTATAAACTATTAAAACAATTTGGGCCCAAATCTCACTGATTTTAAAAAATCCGATACGAAAGCGCAAAGATTTTACCTTTCAGAGCCTCTGCCCCGCCCGTTTTTGACTCTTATGAGCTTGTTCAGCCCCTCTGCTTTTTAAAGGGCATCAAATGTAGTGGGATTTTTTCATTGCAGAGGGCCAGTTCCCCCTATGACCAATGACTCAAACCCTCACTTTATAAAAATTTTTTGTATTAGGGACGGGGGACACAAACTTTGTCGCGCAAGTTGGCTTTTGGGCCCCGGGTGACGCAAACTTGCTGTCAGAGCTTTTAGCTTTAAGGGAGGGAACCAGAAAATTCCCTGAAAGCACACTGCTCTTGGGGGGGATTAGCCTTTGGGTTTAGGAAAGGGGCTTCTGAATTTTATCCATTGATAAATGAGGTGGAAAAATTATCCATGACCATGCTGGAGGGGGGCTGGCTCCATGGGGCACAATATTTCCCCGCTCAGGGTTATGGCGGGACAGGTTATATTAAGAAAACTGGTATTACAACAAACAAAAAAAAAAAAAAAAATTATAATAAAATAAAATAAAAAGGGGGGTATGAAAAATGATATAAATGCATGTAACGCACATTGCCATTTAAATATCAGTAGACACTATATATGTCTCATAAAAAAATTTCCGCAAATAGGACTATTCACATATTCATAGCCACTAACAAAAGCACCCAAATACTCTGATATCTAATCTCAAGTCAGAATCATTAGTGTTTCTTCCATCAATAAGCCCTTGTTACTCCTTGAAGGGTTGTTCCCTGGTCAATATCCTCACCAGAGAGCAGGTAAATAAAAAAAAACAAAAAAACATAGCATTGTAGAAGGGTAGTGTGTAGCAGATTGGCAAGTTGGATTTGTAGTTACCTAGGATTATGGAAGAGATTTTCTACATGTTCTTAAAAAAGTGAAACAACATGAGAATAGAAGGGCAAAAAAGAGAGCTTGGGGGAGCTTTTATTGTAGCAAGGCAGTGTGTTGAAGTGATTCATTTCTGCTATGGACCCCATTAAGGGAAATTAAATAATGATGTAATCTTCAGGTGAGGTTTTGTTATATATTACCATTAACCTTTTGTATGTGAGTGATAATGACATTTTGTCATGATTTATTTATTTATTTATTTATTTATTTATTTTTTTATTTATTTTTTTTTTTATTATTATTATTTTTTTTTTAGCAGCATAACATCTAGGTGATGACAGCTTCTCATGAAAAAAATTGGACTTGTCATGATAACAAAGAATAGTTGTAAGTGTAAGAGATTTGCATGTGAAAAACACTTAAAAATTTTTTTTCCCACTTCAGACATAAAGGAACTCCTATTTATAGTAGAACCATGTGAATATGGAGAAAAACTAATTTACAGTTGTAGAAGTACTGTTGGGAAATGAAAAATTATGATAATCTACTAAGAAAGCAAATCCTATAGTCTTATCAGTTTCACCCTCTGCATGTAAAGCAGTGTATTACCTTCCCATTTCATCCCAAAGCCGAAAAACATAAAAGCCTGTTGGCTGATTTATTGTCATATAGAAACCGTTTAAATACAAGCACTCTAGATGTTTTGCATGGTTGTTAAACCAACCATTGTAGCACCAACCTGCAACCCAGGTTTGGGTCCACCAGTCCCACCCCCAAATGTCCTTGCTCATTGAGCACCATGACCCCGGGAGTACACATCATGATTTGTTTCGCTCATTTGCTCACTCTCTGGGGAATACCTGTAGCCCCATGACCTCAAACCTGAAGTTCAGTTTAGTTTCCCTGTTTGGGTCCCCCAGTCACAGCCCATTCTCACTATTGGGCATGGGCTCCTCTCCTCTTCTCTCTCTCTCTCTCTCCTCTCTCTCCCTCTCTCTCTCCCCTCTCTCTTTTATTTTATCCGGGCTTGGGACCAGCAGCGATTCGGGCTGGCTTGGCCCACCCATTGGCTAGGTAGGCAATCGAGGTGAAGTCCCTTGCCCAAGGGAAAAACGCGCCGGCCGGTGACTCGAACCCTCATCTCAGATTGCCGTCGTGACAGTCTTGTGTCCGATGCTCTAACCGCTCGGCTACCGCGACCTTATAAAAATGTACGCAACTTAGTGCCCCGCCAGGAGCAAGGACGTGCGAGTACACCGAAAAAATATCTAAATAACACTGTAAAGAGGAGGCAAAGAGTCTTGATACTGTGCATGAGTGTATATGTGGCTCAACTTTCAGGCCACAAAACCTGGTAGAGTCACCACTCAAGGATTTTGTACAAAGCATATTTTTAAAAACAAATCCATAATTTTTAACCTGCCTAAATGCAGAAAAGCATGTCATAAAAGATGATATCTCATTAATGTTTTTTATGGATAAAGTGAGAGTAAGCATCTGCGCTTGTGCTTAACCCTTTTCCCGACGGGTGGTATTCCTAGTGTCCCACTGCTCATATCGTCACCCTAGCATTGCCGCAACCGCTCATGCCCAATACCAGCACCCCGTGCCTTTTTTTTCAAAATACAAAGAACCTATTTGTATTTTCAGTATTATTATTTCCTAAGGTCTCTATTCCCCTGATAAATCAAGACTGCAGGATTTTTTTTGTTGTTATATAGACTCCATGTTGATCATTATTTGCTCTATAGTCTGAATAAAATAGGCAGTGTGTGGTGTCATAGAGTTTAAAACTAGTTTTTTTTTATCCCAAGTTATTTTATAAGATAAACTTTAGTTTCAACAGGTTTATATTATCACTTCCATATAGATATAATTTTATGTTCAGTGTTTTTCTAAATACTTTTTTTTTTTTTTTTTTTTTTTTTTTTTTTTTTTTTTTTTTTTTTTTTTTTTTTTTTTTTTTTTTTTTTAAAAAAATAAAATAAAAAATAACATATCGGTATTTTCACGTGGTTCAACATCACTTCGTGAATACTAAATAATATCTCTGGCCAATGGTAGTCATTACCAACATAATTTTTTTACTACCTAATTCGGAAGCCTGAGAACCTTTTTATGAAATGCAGTATAGAAAATGAGAAAAAGTGTTAAAAACTACTTTCACATTTTCAGTGGCAAAAAAAAATTTATTTGCCGAAATTGTTTAAAAAAAAAAAAAAAAAAAAAAATCATGGCATGGTCATACATACACCATGGCACATATGTACATGCCACCCGTGGGGAAAAGGGTTAAGTGGTGTCCTTGTATTCACACTTGTATTGTTCATTAGCATTGTATAGGTTTTATAATTATTTGAAACCAATTTTTACCCAACTTGGCAAAAGAGTTTTAAAATAGAGTGTGAGAATGTTAATATAATAAAAGTATAACATCAGGAAGAGTTAATCTCATCTTTTGTGGGGTTTGGGACATCTCCTCATGTTTTTTAAAAAAGGGGCTGGCTTTATAACTACTAAATTGCATATTTCATCTTCGGGAAAAATTTGTAGCTGCAGGCACTACCGGGATGAAGGGGACCCAACTTTTGTACATCAGCTGTCTCACCTGCAAATGTCAATGATATTCAGTTTGCATTAATTTACTGTTAAACATGACACGTTTTTATGATACTGTATTGATAGACATTTTTTCTTTTTTGCTTTCTTTTTTACGGTAAAAACTATTTCCCCTTTCCACAGTATTCACAAGGGAAGCATTTTGCACTGCAGAAGGTAAGGAAGTGTTAAGCTTTTTAAACATAGCAACAATGCCCATTAGAATAAAGCAACCTGGATCGCATACCCACTGTTCTAGAGGTGAGTTTCACATATTAACTCAGAAGTCTTTAAAAATACTGTTAACATCCTTCAAAATCTTCATCCAAAGATGTGTCTAGAAGTGCAGAGATTCTTTGAAATCTCAAATGAATAATAATAAATACTGTAAAAATCAATTGCAACATTTTTCTAGATATTTATTTTTAAGGCTTTTTTTGTGGGTTATTAATTTTGGCTTTTTTATTTTGCTTTTTAGAAAGAAAATAATTAAAAAGCATTTACATCAATTTCTTTGATGTCTGTGCAGTACGTTTTATATATATAATTATATATTATAATATATATATATATATTTTATATATATATATATTATAAAATATATTAAAAACATTTTTATTTCCATAATTCATCTCATTTAATCAAATCTTTTCCTATAAACTAATTGTGTTTTGAGCTCCTGAGAGACATAAGATTGTGACTGCTCATCCTCACAACTATTACATAAATTGTAAAGTTTTCATGGATTGGATGGAGTGCCAGTTGGCATCAATTATTTACAAAGTAAAATCTCTATCTGTTTTTGATGAGTAGATTTCAAAAATGGATTTTATTCCAGGCCCAGTTTTCCCTGTACAGCATTAGCCACAAATGGTACCAGATAGCATCTGTTGGTGAAGATGGCAATTTAGTTATTTTAAAACCTAATCAAGATCAACCTTAAGATTCATTGGGTTTAAATTTAAATTAAAAAACAACTTTTGTGAGACTTGACCTTGTATGTGTTATTTGGTTTGTTCTTTGTATTCAAATTTAGAAATCCATCAGCCAAGTATGAAGAATGTGTCTGCTATGTCCCCAGTTGCATCTTTGGTGTACAGTACAGTCTAGCAAAGAATTTACTAATTTGAGGGGGAATATTGCAGTCTATAAATGAAGTATTTCATCAAAATATGCCTTAGTTTTTGTAATCATAAGGATTAAAAATACACACACTCTCTCTCTCCCTCTCTCTCTCTCCTCCCCTCTCTCTCTCTCCTCTCTCTCGTCTCTCTTTTCTCTTCCTCTCTCTCTCTCTCCTCCTCTCTCTTTTCTCTCTCTCTCTTCTCTCTTCCTCTTCTCTCTCTCTTCTCTCTCTCGCCTCCTCTCCCCTCTCCCTCTTTTTCTCTCTCTCCCCCCTCTCTCTTCTCTGTAAAAGCTACATCCTTATACAATGGTGAACAAGGTTTGTTACTTGTAAACGGCTTGACTCTTTATTTCTGAAGTTTGACACCAACAGTATAGAACACGACATGGTTTAGTTATACGGGTTTAAACGGGCCGTGCGGAGGGCAGGTCAGCCCACCCGGAGGAGCGAGGCTGACCTTAGCGCGGTGGTAGCTTAGCACGAACTCTCGGTCAAACGAGGTCAATGTAAATGGGGACTCCGCCCTCGCTGAGCGGTGGTTCTTATTTGGGACATTTGGATCCACGTGGAAAAACAGGGCCCCGTGGTCCACTGGTAACCGAAATAGAATTATCCACATCCTGTAACAAAATGAATTATCCACATCTTATACTCTCTCTCTCTCCCCCTCTCTCTCCTCTTTCTCCTCTCTCTCTCTCTTCCCCTCTCTTCTCCCCTCGCTCTCTCTCTCTCTCTCTCTCTCTCTCTCCTCTCTCTCTCTCTCTGTGTGTGTCTCTCTCTCTCTCTCCTCTCTCCTCTCCTCTTTTCTCTCCCCCCTCCTCTCCTCTTCTTCTCTCTCTCTCCTCCCTTCCTCTCTCTCTCTCTGCCTCTCTCTCTCTCTCTCTCTCTCCTTTCTCTCTCTCTCTTCTTCTCTCTCTCCTCTCTCCCCTCTTTTCTCTTTTTCTTTTCTCTCGTCCGTCTCTCTCTCTCTCTCCTCCCTCTCCCTCTCCTCTCTCTCTCTCTCTCTCCTCTCCCTCCCTCTCTCCTCTCTCATCTCCCCTCTCTCTCCTCTCTTTTCTCTCTCTCTCTCTCTCCCCTTTTCTCTCTTTTCTCTCTCTCTCTCTCTGTCTTCTCCTTTTCATTCGGGGTTCTTGTCCTCCTTTTTCTGGGGGCCCCCAGTTTCCTTTTTCTTTCGGTTATCCCTCTCCGTCCCCACCCAACGGGGGTCCCTTCCTTCTCACACTCTCTCCTCTGTTTCCTCCCCTCTCCTGGCGGTGTTTCTTCTTTGGCTTTGTCCCTCTCCTTTCCCTGGTACCTAATTTCCATCCCGTCGTGTATCCCTCTCTCTCTCTCGTTCTCCTCTCTCCCTCTCTCTCTTCTCTCTCTCTCTCTCTCTTTCTCTCCCCTCTCCTCCTCTCTGTCTCTCTCCCCTCCTCTCTCTCTTTTTCTCTCTCTCTCTCTCTGGTTCCCCTCTCTCTCTGTTTTCTCCTCTCTCTCTCTCTCTCTCCTCCCTCCCTCCCCCCTCCCTCCCTCCCTCCCTCCCTTCTCCCTCCTCCCTCCCCCTCTCTCTCTCTCTCTCTCTCCTCTCTCTCTCTCTCCTCCTCTCCTCTCTCTCTCTCTCTCCTCCTCTCCTTGTAAAGCTATCATCCTTAGTACATGGTGAACAGAGGGTATTATAAATTGTAAACGGCTTGATCTTTTTTCTGAGAGTTGACACCCCACAGTATAAGACCGACATGTTTAGTTATACTGGTTTCGGGCCCTGCGGAGGTCACGTCAGCCCACCGGAGGGAAAGGGGAGGCTTTACCTTAGCGCGGTGGTAGCTTGCACGAACTCTCGGTCAAACGAGGTCAGATGTAAAATGTGAACTCCGCCCCCGCTGAGCGGGTGGTTCTTATTTGGGACATTTGGATCCACGTGGAAAACAGCCACATGGTCCACTGGTAACCGAAATAGAATTATCCACATCCTGTAACAGAAATAGAATTATCCACATCTTATACTCTCTCTCTCTCCCCCTCTCTCTCCTCTTTCTCTCTCTCTCTCTCCTCTTTCTCTCTCTCTCTCTCTCTTTTCTTACTCTCTCCGTCTCTCTTCATTCTCTCCCCTCTTGTCTTCTCTCCCCTCTCTCCTCTCTCTCCTCTCTCTCTCCTTTTCTCTTCTCTCTTCCTCTCTCTCTCTCATCTCTCTCTCCTCTCTCTCTCTCTCCTCTCTCTCTCTCCCGTCCTCTCTCCCTTCCCTCCCCCTTTTCCCCCTCTCCTCCTCTCTCCTCAATCTCTCCTCTCTCTCTCTCTTCCTCTCTCTCTCTCTCCTTCGTAAAGGCTATCATCCTTAGTACATGGGGAACAGAGGTAGTTATCTTTTTAAACGGGTTGACTCTTATTTTTGAAGTTGACAAACCCCACAGTATAAGAACAAAGACATGTTTAGTTATACGGTTATCGGGCCCTGCGGGGGTCACGTCCCCCACCCCCGGGGGGAGGCGAGGGCTCCTTAGCGGTGGGACTTAGCACAACTCTCGGGCAAACGAGGCAGATGTAAAAATGTGACCTCCGCCCTCGCTGAGCGGGTGGGGTTTTTATTTGGGGCTTTTGGGTCCACGTGGAAAAAAGCCACGTGGGCCACTGGTAACCGAAATAAATTTCCCCATCCGTAAACAGAAAAAGAATTATCCACACTTTACTCTCTGTCTCTCCCCCTCTCTCCCTCTTTCCCTCTCTCTCTCCTTTCCCCCTTTCTCTCTCTCTCTCCGTTCTCTCTCCTCTCTCTCGTTCCTCTCCTTCTCTCCTCCCTCTCTCTCTCTCTCCTCTCTTCTTGTTCCTCCTGTTCTCTCCCCTCTTGTGTCCTCTCTCTCTCTCCTGTTTCCCCTCTCTCTCTTTCTCTCTCTCACTCTCTCCCCCCCTCCCCCCTCCCCCCCCTCTCTCTCTCCTCTCTCTCTCTCTCTCTCCCCTCTCTCTCTTCTCCCCCCCACTCTCCCCTCTCTTCCCCCTTTTCCCTTTCCCCCTTTCTCCCCCTTCCCTTTCCTTCTCTTTTCTTTCCCCCTCCCTTTTTTCTTTCCCTCCTCCCTCCCCCCCCGGGGCCCCCTCCTTCCCTTCTTGCCCTCTTAACTTTTTTATGGTTAAAAGGTGCTTATTTAAAAAATTTTATCCCTGGAAAACACCAAATTGCCAGACGATTTGATTTTCCCCCTCTTTTTTTTAAATTTTTCCATTTATAAATTTTTTTGGGTTTTTTTTCCCTTCTTTTAAAATCTTAAATAAACCCCCTTTTTTTTTATTCCTTTCCTTTTTCTATCTCGATTTTCCTTTCTTCTTTCAAGGTTGGTTTATATTATCTTTATTTCCGTCCTTAGGTTCCCCAACTCCCCCTTAATTTATCTCCCCACCCGCCCCCTCTTCCCCCGCGGGTTTTTTTTCTTTCTTTATCCTTTGTTCTTTTCCCTTTTTCTCCCCCATCTTTTTCTTCTCTCCCATTTTTTTTCACTCCCATTATTCCCTCACCCCCATCCCTCCTTTACCCCACATGAAAGTCAATAAATTTGAAACAGGAAAGAAGAAAAGTTGTTAAAAAATTTTCTAGCATATCCAGCTGTGGAATAATAATAATAATAATAATAATAATAATAACAACAACAACAATTTTTTAAGACCTGCATAATCCTCATTTGGGGCATAACCATGGTGTCAGGAACCACTGCACTACAGCCTACCCTCAATCCTTTTCTCTGCCCTCTGCCACCTCACCTTCCTGTCCTGTCCTTTCCATCCAACTCCCCCCCCCCCCTGCCTTTCTTTGTTTCTCTTTCCCTTTTCCTCCTCTCTTTCTAATGTATTTTCCATGCCTGATTTCATAGAATTTTCTTTCCAGATTGCAGTATGTCACCTTGCAGGACACCCAACTCAGCAGCACCTTGTGGCAGCTGGAGGAGAAGATGGAGCTATGGCCATATGGGACATGAGGAATATAGCTCAGCCTATCACTCTCATTTCTGCACACAATGGACCAAGTTAGTGTTCTACATTAGTAACACAAAAGTTGATGTATACTTAATGAAAGCTACACAGCAGAGGCAGGATGTAAGGTATAGGGTGATAGACAGGACATATGAGTTAAAATCAGTTGCTTGCTTTCTTCTCTCATTCTGTTTATTATTTTCCAGTTACTGAGTACGGTTCCACCAGCAGCACCAGATCATTTGTTTACATGTGGTTTAGATGGTCAACTTTTGCATTGGGATGCTTCTGCCTCTGCACGGCCTACATCTGTGTCTTTCAAGGGATCTCGTGAGCCTGCAGGTGAGTTATGCCCATTTTTAGTGTGAGTGGAGAGAGAGAGAGAGAGAATGAATGAATGAATGAATGAATGAATGAATGAATGAATGTATGAATGAATGTGTAGGCGCAAGTGTGTGTGAGTGGGTGCTGGTATGCATGTGTAATGCAAGCCTGATGGGTGATTTTGTTTGCTTGTTTTTCATTTTATGAAGAGGGTCCATCTTTCATTTGATATCTTTTCTTTCAAAAGAACATGCAAATTTTTATGTAGACCTCATGTAATTACCAGGCAAACATCATTTATTCTTTATATTTTATGCTTATATATTTGAACTTCTAAATAAATATATTATATATATAAAATATATATTATATTTTATATATATATATATATATAAAATATATAATATATATATATATATATATATATATATATATGTAAAACTATATGTCATCAACAGGAGCAAGTATCACAGTCTGGCTAAGCAGCGATGTTGCCCGGGGAGCCATTGATACTACATGTATAATTCCACAGTCGTCCTTACCCATCAACTCGCTGGACATTGAGGGGCCAACACTGCTTGCTGGTTCAGACAACGAGTCCATTTATACAGTCAGAAATGTGTTGCTTTATTAAAGTTTCTTGTTAACATTTACTTGAAAATTATGTTCATAAAGATTGTTTCTTTGAAACTGAATATTACTTATGTATTGAAAGTTTTAAATATGAATTGATCAAATTTTTTGGTTTGTGTGTCTGATATGGCATCTTTTTTTTTAATCAGTATGCAAAGCTACATTGAAACCCTTTAGGTGCTATTCTGATATACAAAAAATTACTTTCTTCTCTTTGCTATAGATCTTAACATTATATAGAGCACTCAGTTCAATTAAGTTAATGAAGTGATGTTAATGCAATTTATTGGCAGTTGATATTCAGATTTATTCACTTCAAGTACAGGGGCCATCATATATTTTACCTGTGTTCATTTGTTTATTGTTCCTCTTAAAATGTACTTTTGTATCTTGAAAATAAAAGACATTATAGTACTGTAAATGTTTAATATTCATCATAAAACATGATTCCTGTCAGTCATCCTTTACACTGCAAAAAACAGCAGCTTCAGATAATTTTCATATGTTATTTGCAAACCTATAATGCAAATAATACTAGAATAAGTCTAAAAGATATCTCTGAAGAAAAAAAAAAAAGGGAGTATCTAGCAATTACGACAGATTTAGAATTCTTTGGCTCACTTCGTATCTTTGTTTTTCAAATCTGGGTTAAAAAAAATATATAGTTCCCAAAGTATCTCAAAAATTTTAAAAGATAGATGGTTTGTTTTTCGGGAAAACCCTGAAATATTCCTAATATATTTTGTACAAAATATATTAATACCTGTGAAAGTATGGAATTGGAATTTATCTCCTGACTATTTCCACTCTCCTTCAAGTGGGTTATAGATCCATAAATACTAAGAATACCTGAATATATCCACATTTAGTCTCAAAAAAAAAAAAAAAAAAAAGAGAACCCCATCTGATTGCTTTATGAATATGAAGTTCAAAGACACACAATTTAGTGATCATTCTGCTCAATAATAAAAATATATAACATTAATCTAATAAATAATACTCAGATCCAAATACCTGGCCAACTACAAAGACCTTATCAAGATTGCCCTAATATATATTAAAAAGTAAAGCGCAAGTATTCATAAATAAATAAATAATCCTTTTGATAGATTACTAGTAATGTTCTTATGAAGTTGTTCTAAAATTCTTAAAAAAAAATGAATAAATAAATAAATAAATAAACAAAAATTTATGGGGAGGAGCTGAAACAATGCGACTTATACAAAAAGCATTAACACACTATAATACAAATCAATCCATATCTGAATGTTTAGAAAACCGTAACAGATTGTTCCACTATCAAAGCTTTTGTGTCTTTTATTCCAGTCCACCTCCATAGTAAATTTTAGTATCTCTGTATGAAAAGATAACTCTTTCAGTCCACAACTTCTGGAATGATTACTAAACCATACAGACAATACACTGATCAGACCTTTTCTTTCAGTATGACAACAGTATCATTGCTATCTAAATATATTTTTAATGAGTACAGTAATTTTTTAAGGCTTCTTGAATTTTTACCAGACATCTTCATTTAAGAACTTTGCAAGAGTATACATTCTAACTTCTTGTCATAAAGTTAGGATATATCTAGCAGTTGTTTTTGATGCTAAAACAAGTTGACGAACAATTACTTCTCGGTCCCTTTTATGGCTTTCCAAGCAATGTCCTTATCTTTCTTTGAGGGGGTCTTCTTTTTTTGACGTGCAGCTGCTATTGTACGATATGCCTCTAAAACCTGTTGGAAAATAAAAAGGAATGGGTCAAATATTTTCATGAGATACACAAACTATTAACTATTCATAATTTGAACTTTTCCTAATTATAAAAGAAAAAAAAATTTAAAATAACTACTCTTCATAAAGTCATATGGCAGTTCATACATGCATAAAAACAAGATGGATATTTAAAACATGTAAAAAATCTCACCAAGAAATACTGCTCAATCTACCTGTATTTTTCTTTTTTTCTACCCTACACCTAAGATTAAAGAAATTGGGCCTTCAAATAGTACCTTTTTGATCTGCATCTCGTAGCTTCTTTTTCAAGTCATGACGAACTAAGGATTCGCGGCTAAGGTCAGCAAACGACTCAACTGCTGCGCATTGTGGGCTGATACTGCACGTAGTTCTGCCTGACATCTCTTCAACTCTAAAAGGATTTCATCATCGTCGTCCTTGGACACAGGAAAAAAAATGATTAATTTTTTTTATAATTTTCTAATAAAAGAACACAAGCAGTTATTACCTGCATTAATAGCAAAATATTTCAATGTACCAACAAAAAAAAAGTCTTACTTCATTTCCATATTCTGCCTCCAAGACCCCTTGTTCTTGAAGTTCTTTCTTGATGCGTTTCTCCAGGCTGGAAGCGCTTGCCAGCCCTAGTGACCTTATCATTCCCGGTCGACTTATGCCCAGACCATCTACAGCTGCAAAGCATGCACCCTTTATCAAAATATAAATGCAAGGACCCTACACATAGTATAAAAAAACAATACCAAGATATTACTTCATATTTGCAATATTAAATGCCATAATCAAAGGAGAAGCCTTTAGCTCATCATTAAATCTAAAAACATATATAGTGAATACATACCTTTATTTTCTATATCGGACACTAAAACATTCTCTTCTACTAAACCAGCAATTAGTCTTTGGGTCAAAGGACCAAAAGGTGCTACATCATCATTACATCTGTAGGAGAATTAAAGACCATTTAAAATTTACAGTCTACCATAGCTATAGTTATTTCAGTGTTACACATAAATATATGATCACTTTACTTATAAAAAAATAGATATAGCGAAGTCATATTTCTGAAATCAAAATTATGTACACTATTATCCATTGAATTTTTTTTAACATCTATTTAGCGCAAAAAAAATAAAAGTCCATATTTTCTGTACCTGAAATGTCTTAGATCTGATGTGACACCATTTCAAACAAAAGTGTGAAGTGGAGACATAGAGAACAAATATATTCTACAACTTACTTTTTAATTAAACCTTGTCTGCTTCCTAAACAAAAAAATTCATACACAGTTAAACAATTATTAGAAATGATGAAGATAATGCTGGCAAAACTAATTAAAGACAAGAAAAGAAAACTATAAAAAGTAGTCCAAATATCAAGAAGTAAACATGTTTTTCTAAATCATTCAAGCTGCTAATAATAAACATAGACACTAACAAATATAACAAGAACTTCAAAACTCACCCATTCATATCCACTTCCTTTAACAATTTATCAGACATATCTGAACTACTTGAATCTGTCTTAACATTTTTCTTCTTTCCCTCTGCAAGTTTTACACCTTCTTTCTGTTCATCCTAGGGGGGGGAACAGGATTTAAAACAGGGTACATGTTGTGCAACAGCTTTAGCATATTATCATGTATAAATACGTTTATTAGTCATACACAGTATTTATACCATATCTATAACAAATTACTGATAGCCACCTAAATCATTCATTTCTATTCATTTTAACAATAAAAGCACTAGCATTTAGGAATCATTAACAATGATGCATTTATTGTCATCAGGATACTTACTTGCAAGTCTTCCTGAGCCCAGCGTAATGTATAGTGTCTTCCCAGGGGAGGCGTTTTTAAAAGTAGTCACTATCATCATTTGGATTGTTGATCAAATCTTCAAGCATCTGTTCAATAACAAACACTTCATTAATTTCAAGTCAAAGCCTCTACTTGAATTTGCATATTTTGCCATCCTCCAATAAATATTCACATCCAAGATAAAAGTAACATCAAACTAGAGTATTCCCTAATTTTGCTCACAGCATTCTAGGTCTCACCTTTATATCATCAACAGTGATTTCTTGGCAATATTGCTCTACAGTTGCCCAGAAGCGATTAGTGATGTCATTTTTGGGTGGTGGAGGTTTGGGCTGCTCAGGGGGCCCAAGGTCAGGCACATCGAACACTGGTTCATATTTCTGTACGGAACACTTAACCTGAAAGTTTAGAGAATAAACAAAGACCATAACAAAAAACTCAAACATAGGAAAACGACAACAAAAGAAAATGATAATACAGTTCATCTAAATCAACTAACAGAAATTATTATATTATACTATCTTTAACAAACTATGAAATAAAAAAAAATAAATCAAACCAAATAAATTTCTGGGTTAAATTAACTAACAGAAATAACTACATCATACTATCCTTTAACAAACAATCAAGTAAAAAAAATAATAATACATAAAACCAAAAATAAACTCAGGTTGAATATTTTACACATTTCAGAAAAATCAGAATCTCAGAAAGTTGAAGAAAAAATAATCTATGTATCAATGTTATTCACCCAATATATAGTACACAAAAAATGTATTTCTTTTAAGATAAAGGTTATCATATCACAGAACAATACAATGAAGTTATAAAAATATATTCCATATAAGATTCAAAAAAAATAAGATGAGACTGACTTTATTCACCTTGGCCGGCTTGACACCCGGCGGAGGGCCAGGGGAGGCTAGGACATCTCTAGACTTGCCACTGGAGTCCTTCATCTTCTTAGATGGTCTGTCAGGGTCATCACGTTTCATCTTCTTCCCAGGAGACACTGGCTATAAATAGATCAAGCAGGTTCAGCACAATATGTTGGGAGAACCTAGACTACAAGGTATACTGAAATATGAACAATATATACCACAGTGGTACATACAGAACTACTATATATATTGTAGGTCTCCTTGACAGTGCCTACAAAAAATAATAAAATAAAATATTTAAATGCTGATATAGCTACAAATACATTGTCTATTTCCTATCTTTTACATACTCTATAATTTTGTAGCACACATCATCAATGTCTACAGCACATATAATTTAGACCACATATTATTACCCTACTAAGCACAAAGTCCCTCTTTCATACTTACCGTCTTGGG
Organism: Penaeus monodon; assembly: GCF_015228065.2. NCBI lineage: Eukaryota > Metazoa > Arthropoda > Malacostraca > Decapoda > Penaeidae > Penaeus > Penaeus monodon. The sequence goes on along the minus strand of NC_051401.1, from coordinate 41,705,283 downwards.
TACATATTTGCCCTTCTCCAGCTGGTGGATGATATTCAGCTGGTTGTTCAGGCCATTCTGCCGCACCAGGACGGATGACAGCAGCAACTCCAACTCAAGCTGGAGGCCGTCGAGCTCCTCCATGGAAACCCCTTCCGCATTCACCACTGAGGAGGATACGAAGCCACCTCTTAGCACTGGGGGGTTACCAGTGCCCGAACAAAGAATTAAATAAATAAAAAGCAAATTGTCATTGTGGCCTTAAAGTTAGATCTGTAGATCAGATTATTTTGCTTTTTACAAAGTTAATAGTGAGGATGAAAATTAAGTAAATAAGACCTTTCATGCATACCCACATAGCAACTAACACCAGAATAAATACTTGTTAAACAGTTTTATATGTATAAAAAAAAGGCAAGACATTTATACAATACATATAAACATAAAAAAAACATACATAGAGTAACATATAGCACCCCAGACAAGGTGAGACATATTAGTAATCATTCTATCAAAAAAAGCAGAAGCATGGAGATAACTGTGAGAAGACACATGAGTGTAAGTTTGGGTCTGGGTGAGACTGAGGTTGGGTTGGGTTTAGGTTTGTGGTTAGGGCTTTGGGGTTTGGGACTGGGGTTGCAGTTGAGTTAGGTTAAGATTTGGCCTAGGACTAGGGCTAGTTAGGGTTACAATTAATTAGGAATAGGATTAAGACTGGATTAGAAGTAGGTCGAGTCACCATATTAATCAATTAAACATTCTCCAAAAATAAAACATCAAATATGCTTTATTTATTCCTAGAGCATCTAAAACTCTAATACTAAAATCTCAAGCTTCCCAAAACCCATTCCTTTAAAACTGACATTTTGGGTTTGATCCATTCCATTAAAATAGAAATAAAACTTCCAAAATTCATTCAGCTTATCATTTCAACAGCCATGCCTTTACTTCTTTAACCTCTCTTGAAGTGCCCACACATTAACTGACTTCTGGGCACCAACTTGTAATGGGCTTCCCATACCACTATGACACATTTTTTCCTTACCTCATCTCAGAAACCTCTTCTAAGTTTATCCTCTTAACTTAAGGTAACCTTAAAAATAATGCAATGGTAAAAAGTGGAAAAACAGTATGAATACAGAGCTGAAACTGTATAAAATCTGATCTCTTTTTCAAAATAAATCAAAAAATCAGAAAATGCCAAAGTAAATTGGCAAAACATAATTTTACCATGCACTGGCATCTTAACTTCCAAGTTAGATTATTTGAATTAACAAAAACTACAATTAGAAAAGAAGAATTAGAAATATGTACAGTTTACAGTACAATACAAAATTTAATAGT
>NC_051401.1:41695355-41703860 GCF_015228065.2 Penaeus monodon | reverse complement strand
GACATCTTAGATGGTGTCCCGTTGCTGGTCGGCTCGCGGATGTCATTGTGGTGGATTGTTCGGATTAGGCTTATCTTCGTTTCCAGCATTGTTTTCATGTCATTGTTAGTGCGTCTGCCCCTTGATCCGAACAGAAATAGGGTGTGTGTGTGTGTCATTATTGTTTAATGGTATTTCGTTACTTTATGGACGTATTCGCCAGAGACTTCGTTTCAACTAGGCGTCTTTAAAACGGAAAAAAAATATATATTCATGTGACAGAGTGATTAAATCTAAGCTACTTATCTTCTCTGTGCTTCCGTCTCAATTCAAAAATAATGAAGTTATTAGACAAGCAAGTGTCACAGAGCGCAATATTTTAAAAACCGCCAACCAATATCCTTTCCTACTTTTTGTAAACAAAACAATGATGCCGTTTTATTTTGTTAATATTATACAAAACAAGATTAAGATTCATGATAATATCAAGTGTTTACAGTAATAGACTTTTTACTCAGCGCAAATCGATGTGTCTGGCCCATATTACAGGCAAGAGGGACATGAAGAATTGAGTGGGAATTTTAAAATGTCAGATGCTTGAGTTTCTGTCGATACTTTTAAAGCGCTTTATGATTTATGCTATATGTGCAAGATCTATAACCATCACTGCTAATTATAGTGTTTCTTATTTGGAAATAACAATCAGATTTCAATAGATAGACCACCAATATAACAGTGAGAGAAAGCACAGGTGATAGATAATTGATTTATTTGTCTTCATGGATATTGAAGGTGACAGGAAATTGTAGTGGTAGTACTCGACACTTCTTGTGTGGCAGACATGCTCATCACCTAATAAATTAAATAAACCAAAATCCATCATAGCAACAGCTGATTTGCAAACTCGCATTAAAGGATCGTGGGTATGCACACCATTTGATAAACCTGTATATTCATACCAAAATATAAACCTCTAGCTTTACTGAAAGGAGAGGGTGAAGCAGCTGATATACATGAGCAACAATTTTACCATTTCATTGTTTGTGTATTAAGAAAAAATAAGAATGTCTTACACAATATTTTATTTAAAGGAAAAGACCGGTTCTGGTGCACTACTTTACATAAATCTAGGCCCTGATATCATAAAAACCAATTAATAGTCAATATGGTGGCTTACCTTATTACTATAGGCCTTTTTTATCTCAATAGCAGGCATAATATCGTCTGCTGCAAAAAAACGACCTACAGCGCCACCACACGCCGATGACGTCACACCATGTATACAGCTCCAGCTGATTTTTTACAATACACAGCTGATCACAAAGAAAGCGGTCACGGTCATGGCTGACAGAGGAAGCAACTATGATTCTTCGTCTGATGAGGAATCCTGCGATTTAAATTATATATATATATATAATTCATATGTATAATTATTATTGTTATTATTATTAAAGATTATTATTATTATTATTATTATTATTAAAATTATTATCACATATATATATATATATATATATATATATATATATATATATATATATATATATATATATATATATATATATATAGGGGCCGCGGTGGCCGAATGGTTAGAGCGTCGGACTCAAGACTGTCGCGACGGCAATCTGAGTTCGAGTCACCGGCCGGCGCGTTGTTTCCCTTGGGCAAGGAACTTCACCTCGATTGCCTGCCTAGCCGCTGGGTGACCAAGGCAGCCCAAGTCAGTGCCGGGTAAATAGAGATGGTGACTCGAAAAAAAACACCGGACGGAAGGCAATGGCAAACCACTGCTCTAAATTGCCAAGAAAAATCATGGAAACCCATGATCATCAAGGCCGCGGTGGCCGAGTGGTTGGAGCGTCGTACTCGGGACTGTCACGACGGCAATCTGAGTTCGAGGGTTCGAGTCACCAGCCGGCGCGTTGTTCCCTTGGGCAAGGAGCTTCACCTCGATTGCCTGCCTAGCCGCTGGGTGAGCGGGCCAGCCCAAGTCAGTGCTGGTCCCAAGCCCGGATAAAATAGAGAGAATAATTACCTAAAAAGGTAACACCGGCACTCTCCGTGGAAAGGAACTGGGGACCCTATCACGTACTCACTCCAAGAGCATCACAACGTGAAAAAAACTGCAATTGACTATCATGCTGTGACCACGGCGGCTCAGACATGAACCTACCGTTAAAAGAAGAAGATATTATATATATATATATATATATATATATATATAATTTATATATATATATATAATTTATATATATATATAATTTATATATATATAATTTATATATATATATATAATATATTATATATATATATATTATATATATATATATATATATATATTATTATAATGCATATATTTATTTATGTTTATTATTATTTATATATTTATCATTTATATTATTATTTTATTTTTATTATTATTATTATTATTATTATTATTATTATTATTATCTATTAATATTATTATCGTTATTGTCCTTATACATACATATATATATATTATATATATATATATATATATATATATATATATATATATATATATATATATATTATATATATATATACACACACACACACACACACACACACACACACACACACACACACACACACACACACACACACACACACACACACACACCATCATATATATATATATATATATATATATATATATATATATATATATATATATATATATATATATATATATATATATATAGAATATACACATACATACATACATACATACATACATACATACATACATACATACATACATACATACATACATACATACATACATACATACATATATGTATATATATATATATATATATATATATATATATATATATATATATATATATATATTATATATATATAATGCACTGCATATGAACAATGGCATGGCTGCCGGCCTCACTCCAGATATACATGGTGTGACGTCACTCAGCGAGATGGTGCTTCAAATCGGTTTTATAACAGACGATCGAATTTTAACATACAAAAACGCTTTAAAAAAACAATTGGTTGGGATATAACACATATTATGGCTGTCATTATTTTATTTATACATCAAATATCAGCATACAACCAAATAACATGGTTTTTAAAAGACCAGACTTTTCCTTTAAGGGTATTGTCCAAACCCCCCTTCAGATGGGAAAGAGAAGGCCCTACCCCTGCCAGCTCATATTCCTTTTGATGAGATAGTTTTACTGATAGCAACAGAGAGTAAGAGTTTATAAAAATTGTTCATAGTGTGTTTATTAAAACAATATTTCAGAAACTCTACTGAAAGCATATTAAAGAATATTGATATCTTTACGTGTTGAAATGTTTCACACAGGTTACAACGTATCAACTGCAGTGACGATAATAAATGCTTTATAAGTGGAAATCTAAGAACTGGACACCATGTATAATGGCTAGTTAATGGTAAATTAGTGGATTATTTTGTATAGCAAACAGCAACAAATCCAAGCTCAGAGACTAAGTCCACAACACTGCCAGAGTTCTTAATGTCACGTCTTCTGCAAGTTTGCATGACACTTTAATAAATGGCAGTGCTGGGGGCTTGTCCCTGTCTTGAGAATAAATAGAAGGTAGGAAAGGTTAGGTGCTGTTTTTGGATTCACATAATACCCTACTTTTGGGACTTAGTCTCTGCAGGTTGCATTGCTCTCGTTAACAAATGCCAACCCCCAGGAAACATTTCATTTACCTCGGTGTGCATAGCAAGATGGAGCTAAAATTGGGAGCACCAAGTGGACTTAGGCTGTGGTGGTTTCCACGATCTTTTTCTTTCATATGTGGTGTTATCATTTGTGTTTGTAGGTTATTTGTTGTGCAGACGATTGCAACTTTTTGTCCTCTGCAAGAATATCATATTCAATTTACCCTAGTTTCTGCATCCATACGATAAAGATTAATTGTATATTCAAATAGCTTGAACCCTAAATGTGTGGTAAAATTTGGTGAATATTTATAAAAAGACAAGAGCAAGTTTTGAATTGAAAAAAGCATCAATTCCAATGACTCCCAGAGAAAGCCTCCACTTGGTGCCTTGCACTTGCCTTGCCCTTTTTTGCCTTATATCAAATTTGATTATTTACTTTCATATTTACCATGCTGGTTCCATTGTGTTATTAAAACTAAACATATTGTGTGTTTACAACTGACATGTAGGGTAAAAAACAAGATACAGCCTAGGAATGATAATTTACTAACCTGATAAATTGTTTATAATGATCTGGAATAACTCGTGTTCTAGTCCGCATATGATGCTAAGTAATTACAGTAGGTGCTGCTAGAACCTTTTGCTCCAGATTGTGAAAAGACCGTTTACATGTAATGGCATACCACGGCGTAATTGAATTGTTGTCCTAGATTGTTACTAATACCACTGTTTTGTACACACACACCCACACACCCTAATCCTAACCTTACTAAACAACCTACCACACACACACACACACACACACACACACACACACACACAGGTGGAATGGTAAGGATTGGGGCATATGGAGGACAAGGGTAGGACCACAGAGGGGGAAGCTGTGATATAGACTCAGCCAATGATAGTTTCTCATTTTGGGTAGAGGCATAGTCTAGCTGATTGACATAATTGGTGGGAAGGGGATAGAATTTTTAGTCTAAAATATAGAGCCAGAACAGAATATAGGATTCACTCCTATATTCACTCTGCAACTAAAGTAAAATGGAATTATGGCGCCAACATTGGCGTCATAATGTATTCCACTGGCACTTCATGACACTGAAACCGGCGTCACAGTATAAAATGGGTTAAGTTCTCAACTCCATATATGGTGAATTGTGTGTGTGAGCTAGGTCCATTTATTCTTTATCGTGTACAGTACTAATTTGAGTCTTTCATGACAAACCTGGCTTACATTTTTCTTTCTTCCACTTTTTTTCTTTGCCAGGGGTGACAGTTCTGTTATTGCATTGCTTATTCTTGTCTTGAAAGTAAAATTTATAAAGGTGGTATACAACCCCTTGGGTCTTCTAACTAAAATATTTGGAGTATTTTGTTGAAACTTAATAGGTTTACCCAATGCCACCAGGTGGTTTCCTCTCTCCTGATCTGTATTCATAGTGGCCCGGGCCCCGCTGCCAGAAGATCGTGTAGGCACAATCATACATGCCCCTGGAAAACAGGACCAGCGCACCATGGCACATGCCACCTGGAATATAATGCAGGCATTCCTGGCGGGAAAGGGTTAATATGTATCTGTGTTTATATTTTTTTGCTAGCCAGAACAATGTATCTATATTTATGTGTATACTTACATGTACCCCTGTATGTATATGACATTTGAATTGTATGATATGGTGGAAATTTTGCTTTGGGTGTATTTCTAGATAGTATACAAACATTTTTGAGCCCATTTCACAATATTCTGGTGGAAATCAACTCTTGAAACTGTTTATGTCACAAGGATAATGATAAATTCTGTGAAGTGTAATATGCAGTCCAGTTGTATATATCCAGTCAAAATCAGTAGGGTAAACTGAACTTGCATCTTTGAATGTATTGAATATTTTATTAGTTGGAGCAGTCAGTAGGTGCAGTGATTGGGAGGGAGATATCAATAGAGAGGGGTCCATGGGTGGTGTTTTTTCATATGGTGAGCTTTGTGATAATTTGTACATTTAATTTTGGGTTTATTGATTTATTGGTGTGCATGTAATGCTGATTTGAATATTCTGTGAGTGAACCTTGACTCAGGTTTTTCATTTTTCCATTTCCTTTCACTTTTTATAATCGCTTGTTATGAGGCAATTGTTTACCAGTGAAGAACAAATTTTGAAGAAAAAAAAAGAGGTTTGAGTGTATTATATTTCTATATTAAATAAATTTTGCCATTTTCATTTTGGAAAGGAAATTTCATAGATGGCAAGTGTCTTAGTGACATGCTGTGTCAGCTGAGGCAGTGGCTTTGCATCTCTTGCTGCTTACTAAGCCTCAGGTTGTACAGACTATGGAAATAAAGATTCAGTAATAATGAACACCAATTTTAGATGATAAATTACTATGTTTGCCAATAAATTTCAAATAATTAATTGTATGAACACTAACCATCAAACTAATGTAATGGCTGAAGGAGATCAAACCTAAGACTGGCACTCTTGATGTTGAAATAAGTTAACCCATTTAGTTCAATGCTAATTTCAGTCTTATCAATATGACTAGCCATTGTGAATTTTTTCCTCTCTCTCTCTCTCTCTCTCTCTCTCTCTCTCTCTCTCTCTCTCTCTCTCTCTCTCTCTCTCCTCTCTCTCTCTCTCTCTCTCCCCCCCCTCTCTCTCTCTCTCTCTCCCTCCCTCCCTCCCTCCCTCCCTCCCCCCCCATAGATGGCTCTGCTAATGCTTAGCTACAAAGGAGTCAATTAGTATACCTTGTGGCCTTATCTAATTTCACTTTTCCTTGAATTGATGGAAAAAGCATATTTTTTACTAATGCTATGAAAAATGATGGTGTTATTTTTATTATAGACATTATAATTACTATAATGTAATAAACCTTAGTAACAGCAAAATAAGATAACGTAAAATATTTTTGTAAACCAATGAAAAGGCTAATCAGGCAAGACAGGCAGTACTCGTAATTGGTACAAGTATAGCCATCTATGTGGAAAAACAATTAATAAAGTAAACTCACAGTGGGAATGACATGCACGTACATGCCATGTCCATCAGCATTAGGTTAAACATCAGTGGTATTGTGTTCAAATGATGAAAATCCCTGAAGTGGGAAAAAAAAAAACATTCATTGCCTCTTGACAGTAAGAGTGACTACAAGGAACCTTTCGAGCACACACCTACACCAAACTTTCATGCTGTCTGTTACTCATTACCTCACCAAAACCAGGGGTAACTGAAAGTCTTGGAATGTGGATTGGCCTTGCTTATAATTTCATAGCCTTCCAACACCTCTCTCTTAGATAGGAGCTAAAAGGCTTTAAGTGTGACATCATAGGTGTTTTCATAGCTTGTTTTCCAAGTAGTTAGACAGCCCATGAGGTCATCTCTACTCAGTGGACTCCTATCATTATCTACTAAGCAAAAATAACTAATAGTTAGTATAATCTATTAATAAGATCAATTTGGCCAGAATCTCAACTGATTTAAAGATCTCGATACTGAACAAGCAGCAAGAGATGTTTACCTTGCAGAGCCTCTGCCTCAGCCTGTTTATGACTACTTATGAGGCTTGTCAGTCAGACCCTCTAGGCTTTAATGTGGCAGTCAAATGTAGTGGAGATTTTGCATTGCAGAGGGCCAGTTCCCCCTATGATCCAGATGACTCAACCATCACGTCATGAAAATTTTTTGGTATTAGGGACGGGTGACACAAACATGTTGTCGCGCGAAGGTATGGCTTTGGGCCGGGATGACGCAAACTTGCTGTCATGAGCATTTCAGCTGAAGGCAGGGAACACATGAAAGATTCACCATGAATGCACACTGCTCTTGGAGGGTGATTAGACTCATTTGGCATTTAGGAAGGGACTTCTGAATTATATCCATTGATAAATGAGTGTGGAAGGTATGATCCATGAGCCATGACTGGAGGAGGGCTGGCTCCAGGGAGCACAATATTTCCATGCTCAGGATTATGGCGGCACAGGTTATATTAAGAAAACTGAGTATTACACACACACAAAAAAAAAAATAATAATAATAATAATAATATACAAATAAATAGGGAGGGTATGAAGAATGATATCATGCATGTAACGCACATTGCCAGTTATATCAGTAGACGCTATATATGTCTCATAACAAAAAATTTCCGCAAATAGGACTATTCACATATTCATAGCCACTAACAAAAGCACCCAAATACTCTGATATCTAATCTCAAGTCAGAATCATTAGTGTTTCTTCCATCAATAAGCCCTTGTTACTCCTTGAAGGGTTGTTCCCTGGTCTTCATAGTACAGAGATAATGTCAATATCCTCACCAGAGAGCAGGTAAATAAAAAAATAAAAAAAAACATAGCATTGTAGAGGGTAGTGTGTAGCAGATTGGCAAGTTGGATTTGTAGTTACCTAGGATTATGGAAGAGGATTTTCTACATGTTCTTCAAAAAGTGAAACAACATGAGAAGCAGAAGGGCAAGAAGAGAGCTTGGGAGGAGCTTTTATAGTAGCAAGGCAGTGTGTTGAAGTGATTCATTTCTGCTATGGACCCCATTAAGGGTAATTATAATGATGTAATCTTCAGGTGATGTTTTGTTATATATTACCATTAACCTTTTGTATGTGAGTGATAATGACATTTTGTCATGATTTTTTTTTTTTTTTTTTTTTAGCAGCATAACATCTAGGTGATGACAGCTTCTCATGAAAAAAATTTGGACTTGTCATGAGTAAACAAAGGAATAGTTGTAAGTGGTAAGAGATTTGCATGTGAAAAACACTTAAAACTTTTTTTCCCACTTCAGACATAAAGGAACTCCTATTTATAGTAGAACCATGTGAATATGG
>NC_051401.1:41680355-41690355 GCF_015228065.2 Penaeus monodon | reverse complement strand
CTGATTTCATAGAATTTTCTTTCCAGATTGCAGTATGTCACCTTGCAGGACACCCAACTCAGCAGCACCTTGTGGCAGCTGGAGGAGAAGATGGAGCTATGGCCATATGGGACATGAGGAATATAGCTCAGCCTATCACTCTCATTTCTGCACACAATGGACCAAGTTAGTGTTCTATATTAGTAACACAAAATTTGATGTATACTTAATGAAAGCTACACAGCAGAGGCAGGATGTAAGGTATAGGGTGATAGACAGGACATATGAGTTAAAATCAGTTGTTTGCTTTCTTCTCTCATTCTGTTTATTATTTTCCAGTTACTGAAGTACGGTTCCACCCAGCAGCACCAGATCATTTGTTTACATGTGGTTTAGATGGTCAACTTTTGCATTGGGATGCTTCTGCCTCTGCACGGCCTACATCTGTGTCTTTCAAGGGATCTCGTGAGCCTGCAGGTGAGTTATGCCCATTTTTAGTGTGAGTGGAGAGAGAGAGAGAGAATGAATGAATGTGTAGGCGCAAGTGTGTGTGAGTGGGTGCATGGGTATGCATGTGTATGCAAGGCTGAATGGGTGATTTTGTTATTGCTTGTTTTCATTTTATGAAGAGGGTCCATCTTTCATTTGATATCTTTTCTTTCAAAAGAACATGCAAATTTTTATGTAGACCTCATGTAATTACCAGGCAAACATCATTTATTCTTTATATTTTATGCTTATATATTTGAACTTCATCTAAATATATAATATATATATATATATATATATATATATATATATATATATATATATATATATATATATATATATATATATATATGTAAAACTATATGTCATCAACAGGAGCAAGTATCACAGTCTGGCTAAGCAGCGATGTTGCCCGGGGAGCCATTGATACTACATGTATAATTCCACAGTCGTCCTTACCCTTCAACTCGCTGGACATTGAGGGGCCAACACTGCTTGCTGGTTCAGACAACGAGTCCATTTATACAGTCAGAAATGTGTTGCTTTATTAAAGTTTCTTGTTAACATTTACTTGAAAATTATGTTCATAAAGATTGTTTCTTTGAAACTGAATATTACTTATGTATTGAAAGTTTTAAATATGATTTGATCAATTATTTGGTTTGTGTGTCTGATATGGCATCTTTTTTTTTTAATCAGTATGCAAAGCTACATTGAAAACCTTTAGGTGCTATTCTGATATACAAAAAATTACTTTCTTCTCTTTGCTATAGATCTTAACATTATATAGAGCACTCAGTTCAATTAAGTTAATGAAGTGATGTTAATGCAATTTATTGGCAGTTGATATTCAGATTTATTCACTTCAAGTACAGGGGGCCATCATATATTTTACCTGTGTTCATTTGTTTATTGTTCCTCTTAAAATGTACTTTTGTATCTTGAAAATAAAAGACATTATAGTACTGTAAATGTTTAATATTCATCATAAAACATGATTCCTGTCAGTCATCCTTTACACTGCAAAAAACAGCAGCTTCAGATAATTTTCATATGTTATTTGCAAACCTATAATGCAAATAATACTAGAATAAGTCTAAAAGATATCTCTGAAGAAAAAAAAAAAAGGGAGTATCTAGCAATTACGACAGATTTAGAATTCTTTGGCTCACTTCGTATCTTTGTTTTTCAAATCTGGGTTAAAAAAAAATATATAGTTCCCAAAGTGTCTCAAAAATTTTAAAAGATAGATGGTTTGTTTTCTGGAAACCCTGAAATATTCCTAATATATTTTGTACAAAATATATTAATACCTGTGAAAGTATGGAATTGGAATTTATCTCCTGACTATTTCCACTCTCCTTCAAGTGGGTTATAGATCCATAAATACTAAGAATACCTGAATATATCCACATTTAGTCTCAAAAAAAAAAAGAAAAAAAAAGAGAACCCCATCTGATTGCTTTATGAATATGAAGTTCAAAGACATCACAATTTAGTGATCATTCTGCTCAATAATAAAAATATATAACATTAATCTAATAAATAATACTCAGATCCAAATACCTGGCCAATTACAAAGACCTTATCAAGATTGCCCTAATATATATTAAAAAGTAAAGCGCTAAGTATTCATAAATAAATAAATAATCCTTTTGATAGATTACTAGTAATGTTCTTATGAAGTTGTTCTAAAATTCTTAAAAAATAAATAAATAAATAAACAAAAATTTATGGGGAGGAGCTGAAACAATGCGACTTATACAAAAAGCATTAACACACTATAATACAAATCAATCCATATCTGAATGTTTAGAAAACCGTAACAGATTGTTCCACTATCAAAGCTTTTGTGTCTTTTATTCCAGTCCACCTCCATAGTAAATTTTAGTATCTCTGTATGAAAAGATAACTCTTTCAGTCCAAAACTTCTGGAATGATTACTAAACCATACAGACAATACACTGATCAGACCTTTTCTTTCAGTATGACAACAGTATCATTGCTATCTAAATATATTTTAATGAGTACAGTAATTTTTAAGGCTTCTTGAATTTTTACCAGACATCTTCATTTAAGAACTTTGCAAGAGTATACATTCTAACTTCTTGTCATAAAGTTAGGATATATCTAGCAGTTGTTATTTGATGCTAAATCAAGTTGACGAACAATTACTTCTCGGTCTTTGATGGCTTTCCAAGCAATGTCCTTATCTTTCTTTGAGGGGGTCTTCTTTTTTTGACGTGCAGCTGCTATTGTACGATATGCCTCTAAAACCTGTTGGAAAATAAAAAGGAAATGGATCAAATATTTTCATGAGATACACAAACTATTAACTATTCATAATTTGAACTTTCCTAATTATAAAAAAAAAAATTGAAAATAACTACTCTTCAATAAAGTCATATGGCAGTTCATACATGCATAAAAACAAGATGGATATTTAAAACAATGTAAAAAATCTCACCAAGAAATACTGCTCAATCTACCTGTATTTTTCTTTTTTCTACCCTACACCTAAGATTAAAGAAATTGGGCCTTCAAATAGTACCTTTTGATCTGCATCTCGTAGCTTCTTTTTCAAGTCATGACGAACTAAGGATTCGCGGGCTAAGGTCAGCAAACGACTCAACTGCTGCGCATTGTGGGCTGATACTGCACGTAGTTCTGCCTGACATCTCTTCAACTCTAAAAGGATTTCATCATCGTCGTCCTTGGACACAGGAAAAAAAAATGGTCAATTTTTTTTTATAATTTTCTAATAAAAGAACACAAGCAGTTATTACCTGCATTAATAGCAAAATATTTCAATGTACCAACAAAAAAAATGTCTTACTTCATTTCCATATTCTGCCTCCAAGACCCCTTGTTCTTGAAGTTCTTTCTTGATGCGTTTCTCCAGGCTGGAAGCGCTTGCCAGCCCTAGTGACCTTATCATTCCCGGTCGACTTATACCCAGACCATCTACAGCTGCAAAGCATGCACCCTTTATCAAAATATAAATGCAAGGACCCTACACATAGTATAAAAAACAATACCAAGATATTACTTCATATTTGCAATATTAAATGCCATAATCAAAGGAGAAGCCTTTAGCTCATCATTAAATCTAAAAACATATATAGTGAATACATACCTTTATTTTCTATATCGGACACTAAAACATTCTCTTCTACTAAACCAGCAATTAGTCTTTGGGTCAAAGGACCAAAAGGTGCTACATCATCATTACATCTGTAGGAGAATTAAAGACCATTTAAAATTTACAGTCTACCATAGCTATAGTTATTTCAGTGTTACACATAAATATATGATCACTTTACTTATAAAAAAAATAGATATAGCGAAGTCATATTTCTGAAATCAAAATTATGACACTATTATCCATTGAATTTTTTTTAACATCTATTTAGCGCAAAAAAAAAATAAAAGTCCATATTTTCTGTACCTGAAATGTCTTAGATCTGATGTGACACCATTTCAAACAAAAGTGTGAAGTGGAGACATAGAGAACAAATATATTCTACAACTTACTTTTTAATTAAACCTTGTCTGCTTCCTAAACAAAAAAATTCATACACAGTTAAACAATTATTAGAAAATATGAAGATAATGCTGGCAAAACTAATTAAAGACAAGAAAAGAAAACTATAAAAAGTAGTCCAAATATCAAGAAGTAAACATGTTTTTCTAAATCATTCAAGCTGCTAATAATAAACATAGGACACTAACAAAGATAACAAGAACTTCAAAACTCACCCATTCATATCCACTTCCTTTAACAATTTATCAGACATATCTGAACTACTTGAATCTGTCTTAACATTTTTCTTCTTTCCCTCTGCAAGTTTTACACCTTCTTTCTGTTCATCCTAGGGGGGGAACAGGATTTAAAACAGGGTACATGTTGTGCAACAGCTTTAGCATATTATCATGTATAAATACGTTTATTAGTCATACACATGTATTTATACCATATCTATAACAAAGTACTGATAGCCACCTAAATCATTCATTTCTATTTCATTTTAACAATAAAAGCACTAGCATTTAGGAATCATTAACAATGATGCATTTATTGTCATCAGGATACTTACTTGCAAGTCTTCCTGAGCCCAGCGTAATGTATAGTGTCTTCCCAGGGGAGGCGTTTTATAGTAGTCACTATCATCATTTGGATTGTTGATCAAATCTTCAAGCATCTGTTCAATAACAAAACACTTCATTAATTTCAAGTCAAAGCCTCTACTTGAATTTGCATATATTTTGCCAATCCTCCAATAAATATTCACATCCAAGATAAAAGTAACATCAAACTAGAGTATTCCCTAATTTTGCTCACAGCATTATAGGTCTCACCTTTATATCATCAACAGTGATTTCTTGGCAATATTGCTCTACAGTTGCCCAGAAGCGATTGGTGATGTCATTTTTGGGTGGTGGAGGTTTGGGCTGCTCAGGGGGCCCAAGGTCAGGCACATCGAACACTGGTTCATATTTCTGTACGGAACACTTAACCTGAAAGTTTAGAGAATAAACAAAGACCATAACAAAAAACTCAAACATAGGAAAACGACAACAAAAGAAAATGATAATACAGTTCATCTAAATCAACAAACAGAAATTATTATATTATACTATCTTTAACAAACTATGAAGTAAAAAAAAAAAATTCAAACCAAATAAATTTCTGGGTTAAATTTAACTAACAGAAATAACTACATCATACTATCCTTTAACAAACAATCAAGTAAAAATAATAATAATACATAAAACCAAAAATAAACTCAGGTTGAATATTTTACACATTTCAGAAAAATCAGAATCTCAGAAAGTTGAAGAAAAAATAATCTATGTATCAATGTTATTTACCCAATATATAGTACACAAAAAATTTATTTCTTTTAATATAAAGGTTATCATATCACAGAAAAATACAATGAAGTTATAAAAATATATTCCATATAAGATTCAAAAAAAATTAGATGTGACTGACTTTATTCACCTTAGCCGGCTTGACACCCGGCGGAGGGCCAGGGGAGGCTAGGACATCTCTAGACTTGCCACTGGAGTCCTTCATCTTCTTAGATGGTCTGTCAGGGTCATCACGTTTCATCTTCTTCCCAGGAGACACTGGCTATAAATAGATCAAGCAGGTTCAGCACAATATGTTGGGAGAACCTAGACTACAAGGTATACTGAAATATGAACAATATATACCACAGTGGTACATACAGAACTACTATATATATTGTAGGTCTCCTTGACAGTGCCTACATAAAATAATAAAGTAAAATCTTTAAATGCTGATATAGCTACAAATACATTGTCTATTTCCTATCTTTTACATACTCTATAATTTTGTAGCACACATCATCAATGTCTACAGCACATATGATTTAGACCACATATTATTACCCTACTAAGCACAAAATCCCTCTTTCATACTTACCGTCTTGGGTACATATTTGCCCTTCTCCAGCTGGTGGATGATATTCAGCTGGTTGTTCAGGCCATTCTGCCGCACCAGGACGGATGACAGCAGCAACTCCAACTCAAGCTGGAGGCCGTCGAGCTCCTCCATGGAAACCCCTTCCGCATTCACCACTGAGGAGGATACGAAGCCACCTCTTAGCACTGGGGGGTTACCAGTGCCCGAACAAAGAATTAAATAAATAAAAAGCAAATTGTCATTGTGGCCTTAAAGTTAGATCTGTAGATCAGATTATTTTGCTTTTTACAAAGTTAATAGTGAGGATGAAAATTAATTAAATAAGACCTTTCATGCATACCCACATAGCAACTAACACCAGAATAAATACTTGTTAAACATAGTTTTATATGTATAAAAAAAAGGCAAGACATTTATACAATACATATAAACATAAAAAAAACATACATAGAGTAACATATAGCACCCCAGACAAGGTGAGACATATTAGTAATCATTCTATCAAAAAAGCAGAAGCATGGAGATAACTGTGAGAAGACACATGTGTAAGTTTGGGTCTGGGTGAGACTGAGGTTGGGTTGGGTTTAGGTTTGTGGTTAGGGCTTTGGGGTTTGGGATTGGGGTTGCAGTTGAGTTAGGTTAAGATTTGGCCTAGGACTAGGGCTAGTTAGGGTTAGGATTAATTAGGAATAGGATTAAGACTGGATTAGAAGTAGGTCGAGTCACCATATTAATCAATTAAACATTCTCCAAAAATAAAACATCAAATATGCTTTATTTATTCCTAGAGCATCTAAAACTCTAATACTAAAATCTCAAGCTTCCCAAAACCCATTCCTTTAAAACTGACATTTTGGGTTTGATCCATTCCATTAAAATAGAAGTAAAACTCCCAAAATTCATTCAGCTTATCATTTCAACAGCCATGCCTTTACTTCTTTAACCTCTCTTGAAGTGCCCACACATTAACTGACTTCTGGGCACCAACTTGTAATGGGCTTCCCATACACATATGAACACATTTTTCCTTACCTCATCTCAGAAACCTCTTCTAAGTTTATCCTCTTAACTTAAGGTAACCTTAAAAATAATGCAATGGTAAAAAGTGGAAAAAACAGTATGAATACATAGCTGAAACTGTATAAAATCTGATCTCTTTTTTCAAAATAAAATCAATAAATCAAGAAAATGCCAAAGTAAATTGGCAAAACATAATTTTTACCATGCATTGGCATCTTAACTTCCAAGTTAGATTATTTGAATTAACAAACACTACAATTAGAAATAGAAAGAATTAAGAAAATATGTAACAGTTACAGTCCTACTTTAATGCATGAACACAGAATACTTACAGGCTGTGTAACGAGGTAATGACCTGGTATGGTCCAAGGCACCAACCACTGGTAGAGTCAACGGGCAATCTTTAAGTTCCATTGGATCATCCCTTTTGCCACTGTTGTTGCAGCTGCTACTGCTGCTGTTGCTGCTGGTACTGCTGCTGCTACTACTACTCCCATTGTTGCCACTACTCCCACTGCTGCTTCCACTACTACCAGACCGTTCCTTGTCCTTATGGCGAAAGAGTTTGCCCGATGACTTGTGAACACTTTTTGATTTATTTGGTGATGGTGGCATCATACCTGAAATAATCATGGCATGAAAACTTTTAAAAATTATAATAATAAAAAAAATTAAAAATTTAAAAATTTAAAATAAATAAATTATATATATACATATATATCAGTATATATATGTATATATATATATATATATATATATATATATATATATATATATATATATAATATAAATATATATATATATAATATTTAATATATTAATATAATATATATAAAACAGTAAATATGAAATATGCCAAAAAAGATTATATGTCGAGATAGCTATTCAATCTAAAGGAAATGAGAAGTCAGCTACTGTAAAATTTCACATGAGACTAGAGCCAGTCATTGTACACCTATACTTGTCCAAAAATGTAGTGTCACAAGAATCTTGGACAAAAAGGAAATGCAAATACAGGAAGTGGAAAGCAATCTTTTCCTAACTTTAAACATGCACTGTAAGCACACATAAGTGTACCTTTTCCACTTTCACTGCCACCTCTCCAAATGTAAACAATGAAACTTAACATCATATGAACAAAATCTTTGTTGATTTTATTCCTGTAATTTAAGCTTATGAATACTGTATGACTGAGAAAGCATTCAACTCTTTCAAAGAGAAAATAGACCCTTCTCTGGGGATTCCATAACTAGGGTATAGAGGTCAATCTTCTTTTCTGGAAATAGTGTGTGACAAGTATTCAAATGTTAAGAGACCCAACATCTGTTTAGCCTTCCAAAACTTTACAGATAATAGTTTTGCAACAATTTGTTTTTTTCTTGGCTCTCTATATTTAAAATGCATAAAAGTTGAGAAAACAGAACTCTGAAGGACTGACACCCTCCAGGGTTAATCAGAGATCAAGGGAACATCTCTGCACTTTATGCTTTCTCTTGCCTAAGAGCTATAATCTTGGGACTTACCAATTAATACAGAAGGTACTTGTTATATTATTGATTAATATAGTAAACTATAGAAAAATAGCTATTCTACTCCTCTCAAATATAAAATGCAATAGGATTTACTTTTCAACAAACACAAAACAATAATCATGATTTTCATCATTTGCATTTTGCATCTTTAATCCCATAACTGCAGAGTCACATATTTGAGAATCAAGCAAGATTTAATAAATGAAAATGACACTGTTAATGCTGATAGCAGGAATTTTATGATGGAACTCCCTTAAAACAGCATTATGTACCTCTTATTTTATATAATAGGGCTTTGGAAAAAGTGAGTGCCCAGGATTTTTACAAAGCAGTCTTGAAGATTGTCTGAAACACATGAAAGTACCTACATCAAGTACAGTTCAAAACCATAATCATTCTACTATTGGAATATCATAAGCATAATAAATACTAAAAGGTTCTATAATGTACTTTTGTTCTCCTTTGCAATAAAATGTGAATCTCTGCATCTCTGCTCTTGAATTCTAAGCAAATGTCTTAACACCTTCATATATTTGTAAATTGCAGTAAAAGGATGAAAATTTCCCAAACTCTTTATTTTTTTTTTTTTGTTTGTTTTACTATACAACTGTGTAAAAGGCTTCTAGAAATACATCAAATATCATACTTAGATTACTACATATGAATATTCATTCTTCCTAATAAACCTAATGTTTATCAAAATTTATGTAATTCTTAAAAACTTTTCATCCTTTCCATAACACAAAATATGGAATAACTAACAAAGTAAATGATGATACATAAATTAACTAATCTTAATAAGTATGGGCAAACTGCTACCTAAATTTACATACGTGTTGTTAAAGTGCCGTTGTTATTCATGTCGTTGTTGGGGGGGGTTAGTACAAGTTGGAGACTAGCTGCAAGAAGCAAGAAGTCTAAAATTTGATAATAATGTTTTTAGGTAAACAAAATAACAAAACAAACTCAATGCAGTGTACAGGACATCAAAGAACAGTTCTATCAATAATAATACAGTCGGAATCAATTGTTACTTAAATTGATAATTACGCAAAGATCCTGATCGGCCAATGCCTCAGACAAAAGTTGATGGGAAACTGAATATTCTGGAGTATCAAAATAAGATTGATATCATCACAGACAACATATAATCTCATTATCAATATGAAATATCCCATACAGAAATTAACTTCTTAATTAACAAAATATATTAAAAATCCTTATTCTACTGTCCTAGCAACAAATTTTCTTTTATTAACTACTTTGGTTGAAAAAAATTATGTATATAATAATTGCTACATTTTTTTTATCTATATCAACAATCCAAATTATCAAGAATTTTATTTCATATAAAAATTTAATTATAAAAAGGATGTCTTATTAAAGTCGATCCTTTATTCCATACATATACCGATGATTTATAACATTCCCTCCAGTAAGAGAGACAAAAAAATCATCCAAGAAAATATTCCACTTAAATAATGTGAAATTTCGTTTATTATAGAAAGAAAATCGTGAAAATAGCGAG
>NC_051401.1:41660355-41667855 GCF_015228065.2 Penaeus monodon | reverse complement strand
AACGAACGACCATGTTCATTAGTCACATACCCCACCCCGAAAAACAACAAAAAATAGCGTACGCATTTTCAAACTTCATTTACAAAAAAAAAATAATAATAATGATACAAAAAAAGGAAATCAAGCACATTTTTAAAACTCATCGACCCTATTTTTTTCCTTTAGAATGTTTGAAATGAATATAAATGCAGGATTCGTAACGTTCGCTCTTTGCATGGGATTCACGAACGAAAATAATTGAACTGGTATTTCATTTTTTTTTTTCATTTCGGCGACGCAATTTCGGGGGGCGATCATATCTAATTAATATGCACTTTTCACGCTTTACATTTTACTCTTCACGTTTGATATTACCTTTGAATTTTTTGATCGTGACTTTTGCTGACTGAATCAAAGGCTAGTGTTATCAATTTACTTTTTTTAGAAATAGTTTTTCATCGCAAACTACAGGTAATGATGTAGTGAATGCACACTATTAACGCACGTACAATACACACGCGTATGTGCGAATAAGTATGCATCTTTATCTCCATGTATATCCTTAAATCATTGTGTGTATGTATATATATGTATATATATATATATATATATATATATATATATATATATATATATATATATATATATGTGTGTGTGTTGCGTTCGCGTGTGTGTGTGTGTATGTATATGTATATATATATATGTATATATACGTTTTCATGTGTGGGTGTAGATGAGTGTTTGTGTTTGTTTGTGTGTGTGTGTATGTGTGTATGTGTATATATATATATATATATATATATATATATATATATATCTATATATATGTTATATATATATATATATATATATATATATATATATATATATATATATATAATATATATATATATAATGTATATATAAAGATATATATATATATAAGTATATATTATATATATATAAATATTATATAAATATTATTATAATATATATTATATATATATATATATATAATATATATTATATTATATATTAAAATAAACGCCCACATACACGTATATATATACATACATATATATATATATATATATATATATATATATATATATATATATATATATATTATTGTGTGTGTGTGTGTGTGTGTGTGTGTGTGTGTGTGTGTGTGTGTGTGTGTGTGTGTGTGTGTGTGTGTGTGTGTGTGTGTGTGTGTGTGTGTGTGTGTGTGTGTGTTTTATATGTATATATGTATATAAGTATATCTATATATATACATATGTAAACATAAACGTGTATATATATATGTATATATGTGTGTATGTATATATATGTATATATAGACATAAATATAAATATATAGATAAATACAATTTTTATATATATACATATGCATATTGTGTTTATCTATTTATCTATTTATCTAAATGTATATATGAACATTCATAAACATATACATGCATGCACGTATGGAGAGACATACGTATGTATATGTACATACATCTGTGTGTATATATATACACATATATGTAAACATTTATATATATATATATATATATATATATATATATATATATATATATATATATATATATATATATATATATATATATATACATATATATATATATACACACACACACATATATACGTGTGTGTGTATATGATTTATGGTATATATAAATATATATAGACACATAAGTATATGTCTAAATATGTAAATACGTATGCACACACACACACACACACACACACACACACACACACACAACAAACAAACACACACACACACACAAACACACACACACACCACACACACACACACACACACACACACACATATATATATATATATATATATATATATATATATATATATATATATATATATATATATATGAAAAATGAATCAGAACACGGAGGTAAGACACACACATATGTTCTCAGTACGAAATTATTTTCTAGGATATAAATTATTTCATAGTAGTGAGAGCTGTTGGTTATGACGTCACGTCCTCCCGCTCTCTCTCTTTCTCTCTCTCTCTATCTGCCTCTCTTCCTCTCTTTTATGTCTTTTCGTTCACAATAGCATTTGATCATAGCACGATGATCAAAGGCAAATGCTATCCATAAACTTTAGAAAAAGTGGAGATGGCGACAACATTTCTTCAATGTAATTCAAATAGGCAACAAAACGAGCCATAAGATATTTTACCTCACTATTGATTATTACAAATTCCATACAGTTATGTTACAAACGGGTTATTTATCAAACACTGGTTTTCAGAGTTTCTAAGAAAAAATGTAATAACATGTACTCCTGCAAATATGATATATTAAATGATTTTATAACAGAAAGTTTTTGTAATAACTTGTATTTAGGCTCTTAGTGTCATCGGCAAACTGACCAATAGGAGGCCTCGGAACAACTCGCTTGGCCCCGCCCTGCCCAGCGACTGTTACCAGATCAATCTCGGAAGTCTCGCTCTTAAACGACAAAGTAAAAAAATCACTATATACATTAGATAATAAAAGCGAATTTAGTTTTTTTTATTACACCTATTCTTATAGTGCTCTGCGGCGTTCGTCTGCACTTTATGGTGATGAGCTCTGTGCTACTAAGATTTCTCTGTTTGAAATTCTGGCAACAGTGTAGCTATTATGGCGGAGTGTCGCTCTCAGTGCCAGTGAGACAGGTCGTGTTTCTCGTTCCTCTACCTTTGTGTGTCTTGATTATCCAACTTGGCAGTGCCAGTGTTTTATTTAACTCATCGCCGTGACCTATCGCATCTCCTACGTGCTGTGACGTCGCCTGTGACAGCCAAAGGTGAGTGTTAAACGCAGGTGAAGTCCCTTTGCTCCTCAATCACCTTCCATTCGCCCAATCGATCAGACTGGGAAGCCGCGTCGCCTGTGTCTTCTTGGTCTAATGCCCCCCATGCCTCCCGTGCTCACTCGCTAGGCGACTCCATCTCTCATTTACGTGGCAAACCAGCAGGTAACCAGGCCGCAAAGGGCGTCCGGGAGCTGGCAGACGTGTGGGAAGGGGAGAGCGGCGGCCGTGACCATTGCAGACCACTGGCAACACCACGACCCTCGCTTGCAACACCTCGACCCTCGCTTGCAACACCACCTCTTCCGCAGGAGCTCTCGGGCCTTCCCGGCCAGGTCCACGGGGTCCGGCGGCAGGTACACCGCCCGTGTCACGAGCTCGAAGATCAAGGATCAAAAGCCGCCCAAGGGGGAGCTGGCGAGAGCAACCTGCAGGAACATCGTGTCCTTCGCCCCGGGCGCCGGATTTCCCTGGCAGGATAACGCCCTTGGAGGATGGACAAGCGGAGGACCTCCCCCTAGGACAAGGACGTGGTGGGGGCTCCGGCTGTGGCACCCTAGGAGGGGGGAGGGGGGTGAAAAGTGCCTGCTCAGCTACCTCTTGACGGGCTCAGCTGGACACATCATGCTCTTCTGTGTTACAGGCAGACAGGCAGACATGCAGGCAGGCAGGCAGGCAGACAGGCAGACAGACAGACAGACAGACAGACAGGCAGACAGACAGACAGACAGGCAGGCAGGCAGGCAGGAAGGCAGGCAGGAAGGCAGGCAAACAGGCATGCAGGCAGGCAGGCAGGCAGGCAGGCAGGCAAACAAGCAGGCAGATAGACAGATAAACAGGCTAGCAGGCCAGCCAGGCAACCAATCAAGCAAACAAATAGGAATGCAAACAACCAGATAGGCAGACATTCATACAAGCTTACAGGCAAGCAGGCAGGCAAAGATAGAGACAAGCATAGACAGACAGACAGGCTAGCAGCAGTCAAACAGGTATGGGCAAACTGGTAAGTTTGTAGACAGAAAGACAGGTAATTCAGAAGGTATCAAGCAGACTGTAAACAGACAAGTAGGTCTCATGCTCACTGACATATAAACAGATACACAGAAAGGCAGTCAGTCAGAATGATTTATACAAGTTTTGAGGATTATGATAAGATAATTCGGAAATTTGTGATTAGCACTTCTTGCATTTAATCTCATTTTTTATTTCCAGTTTCTCCTGTCATTTTTGCACATGAATGGTTCAAATATATTACTTTGATATTGGCATAATGCAGATGTTATTAAAAAACATACATTTAGCTTAGATATATTCCTATTTTGAGCTCCTGTTCTTCAATGAGAAAATCATTGTTTAACTAATATTTTATCACTATCGTCACTTGTTAGCTGATGTTCGTTTCTGTGGAAAGACAGTCTTTCAAAAATGTAGATTAACGGCATTTATTAATTCAGGTCGCACTTCTCCATTATCTTATCTCAGATGGTGATTGAAAAGGAATTATTACTAATCATTTACATACCTGGTTACTGTTTGACTGATAAGAAATGTTCAAGATTTTCCAGCTTTGCATGGTGTTCTCCCATTAGGGAAATGCAATGGGCAGTTGCAATATAGTATTTCATGCAGCAGAGAGATAATGGAAAATTGATGCATGTTTGCAATGATTCAATATCTTTCTACTAACCAAGATGTACAGGTACACTTTTTATGAATTTCACAGTGGTTGTTTGTGTATGTTATGGTTGTGAAAGAATATTGTACTGTTTCAGTAAGTTAGAGATATTACAATTTGTTCCATATCAGGAATAAAGGACTATAAAGGAATTGAATTAATTTAGGTTCACTTATTTGAAATTTACTTCGCATTTTAAAGAAAATCTTCTAAATATGTATATATGTTTTGAATATTTGTGTTGCAAATCTAGAAAAAGTATGAATGAGAATGAATATCTTCATGGTACATGAGATGTATTTGACCATTTTCAGTTATATCTTTGTCAGAAATGTATCTTTTTGCACTGTGAAAATATTAATTCTCATTCATACCTTTTCTGCATACAGTTGGTCTGCATAAAGGTAAAGAAAAAAAATTGGGGAGAGGCCATGAATAAAAAACACTGAGTAACATTGATTGGAATAAAAAACAAAAACTTATCAGTCCATGGGTCTATGGAGCCTCTGCATGTATATTCTGGCAAGGTTGCTTCATATGATGCTAATGATGGCAGTAGCATATGATCACTGAAGATTTAAAAAGAGAGGTATGAACAATGAGTAACATTGGTAGGAATAAAAAACAATCACTTTTCATTCCATGGATCTATGCATACAACAAATGGAAACAAACCTCTGCCTGTATATTCTGGCAAGGTTGCTATTCTGAATAATTACCAGCTAATGACCGGCAGAGAGGTGTCAACAAATTTATAAAATTGTATATTATAGAATATAAAGTGTATATATAGGAGGAATGAATTGCAAGGCAGTGATATGCATATTTCAACAAATTATGTTATATACATGACATGTGTACTCTATTTTTATTTTTGTATTGTGGAAGAGCTAGGAGACATGGCAGCATTCCATGTTAATCTCTGAGGAAGCTTTGGAAAATCAGTTTTTTTAAGGAAGTAAAGATGGGCCCATTCATAATTTTTATAGAAAAAATAGGAATTCCTGCTCTTCAACCATAGCAGGTACATGTATTATTATTAATAATAATAATAATAATAATAATTATTATTATTATTATTATTATTATTATTATTATTATTATTATTATTATTATTATTATTATTATTATTATTATTATTATTATTATTATTATTATAACAACAGTATTAACAAGAATAATTGTTATAAGAAAGTAAAAATTATGGAAATTAGGAGAATTATTATTATTAGAAATTAGGTTAGGTAAGCTAGTAATAGAGTTCTTGGTGTGGAGCTATCTCTTGCGTAAACAAGAAAAGTGCAGTGGACAGTGCATATCTATAAGTTGTATATGCTTGCATCAATAGGTTAAGGAATTGGATCAATACCCCTATGAGCAGTGTAGATTAAATATTCAGAAAAAGTATGAGAATGGACAGTTCCATAATGCAGGATATGTTATCAATGTTTCAGTATGCTGATAAAGGTGTAATATCAAAATCTTAATTACATATCCTGGCGTGTGTTATTATTAGGCCTTTTCTAAATTATGGCCCTTTACTTGATGCTGGTTTATTTATTCAGTTTATTGTCTCAAAAAAACATTGCAAGTTTGAGTAGCAACCTGATTACACAGAAGATCAGCTTTGTGGCATCTAGCAGGCATACTTTAGTGTGTACTCAGTGAAAAAAAAGTTCACCCAGCAAAGCTTATGTGATAAACTGCTCATCTTTAACCTCATTAGCTTAGTGGTATAAGTGAATGATTAAAGTTTCAAAGAGGAAAAGAAAGTGTATAAATGCAGTTGTCTTATTTAGAATACTTAGTTAAATTTTTTTCTTTATCAAATATGTAAATACTATGCCTGTGCATATGTTTGTCCATATATGTACATGTATAGACACAAGTGTATATACACATTGGTTTACACATGCATGTGCACATGCATGTACTCATGCATGCATGCACGCACATTCATGTTCATCCATACATACCTACCTTCATACACATAAATTTATATCCATTCTTTTATTCTGAACATTGCTCACTTACACCAGTTATGTTGTCTTACTAGCAATTCTGTTTGTCTGCGATATCTTTTCACCTGCATATCTACTTACATTTTCATTGCATTCTTGTTTAACCACTTCATCCTGTTATCACAGGAGTAACAGTTGCTCAGTGCTGTTGCAAGTTTTTTCAAGGTTAAGATATTACATCATTCTCTGATTCCATTTTAGACTATAGTTACAAGGAGATAGTGAGTCTCCTGCTGGAGATCACAGGGCAGCATTGCTTCCTATTGGAGGGTATCAGAAAGTATATACTTGTAAGAGAAGAAACACAGATCAAGGAGTGAGGCCCACCATACATCATGCATTCATCACTCGCTCTCCCACTCACTATCACTATCACATTCATGTGTTCACTTTCATTTTCACTGTCACTTCCATTCTCACTTTCACTTTCTTTCCCACGCTTTATATACTGTGAATATATTCTTACACAAATAGAGACATTAACACACCTTTGTCTGTGCATTATGTTACAAATATACCTGCATGGTGTTTTGTGTATGCTAATGGAATTATGAGTTCTTTTATGTCAAATGTGACTTTTTGTAGTGATTTTTTTATGTAAAGTATATTTTGATGTTATGAGAGCTCAGAATGATAAACATATCATTGCATAATTTTCTTGTTATTCAGGCTTAGCTAAAAGTAAGTGTTTGAATACTTTATATTAGAAAATGTATAATGGACATTCTTAATGGTGAGTGAACAGTTTCAGAAGATATATTAGTATATAGCTTTAAAAACTAGTTTTGTGTTTAGTTTGTGTATTTTGTAATGCTAAGATTCCCATTGATAGGAGAGTTGAAGCCATGGTACTAAGAGAGAGAAATTAAGAGAGATGGAAGAGAGAAAAAGGGAAAGAGTATTAGAGCGATCAAAGAGAGAAAGAACGCAAGAAAGATGGAAGAGAGAGAGAGTACAAGAAAGATGGAAAAGAGAGAGAGAGAGAGAAAGAGGAAGAGAGAGGAAAGGGAAAG
>NC_051401.1:41639335-41660255 GCF_015228065.2 Penaeus monodon | reverse complement strand
GCATTAATCTTAAAGACAACTTCTTGAATGGAGTGGGCACTTCTGGAACCGTTAGGGCTTCTAAAGCTGAATAATATTTTCTAGAACTAGATAATGAACTAATCTGGACCAGAGTTTTGTACAGAAGGAGTAGAGCATTTTGTGAAGAATAAAGGATCGACTGTCTTGACTTTTTAAGAGTAGTTGTGTTTACAGGAAAGCATTGCATGTATGGAAATGTAAAGAATATTAAACCAGAACTCTATGTTTACAAGAGGTGGTGAACTATTTTTGCCATTGCCAAGGGAAAGTAATTTTTTGGTGAACAATACATAAATAGGTATGTACTGTTATTAAAGAAGCTCCCTAAAGTGTTTTTTTATAGTTGCCGCGGATCTTGTGGCGGCGATAGAAGACTGCAAGTAGTGCGAGAAACCTGACACTTGGATTGAAAATATTAAAAACCTTGAGATTGATTGAGAAATTTCAATAAGAACAAAAAACATGAACGTGCAAAAATAAAAGAAAGGATTTCGTAAATGCTACTTTGGAAGAGAGATTAACTTAATGACTGTATATATAGATAGTGACTAAGCTTTATTCACCGTTTTTTACGGCAGCAAGTGTCTTGACAATTAGCATTTACCAGCGGACACTTATGACCAACACATCCAGAAACTTGTTTAAAACACTTATTCTTATCATAACTTTACTTAACATTGATAGAGCCTTCTACGATATAATAAACTGATAAGTATGAACGCTTTTGAGAGCGGGTCTGCGTGCACCATCTTGTTTTCTGATTTGCTGTTGCTATTTCTGTTCGTCGATGTTTGTTTCAGTTTAATTCGTTAACCAAGGAAATGCCACATAACGAAATTAAAGCCATTGACAGGAAAAGATGATTAGTCAGTTCTTTTAGCTGGTGGGAGTATAATGGGCATGCAGCTCGCGTCTCAAATGACAGGCGGATATTACAGTCTGGTCACAGCTTGGCATACTTTTATTTCGGTCTCGTAAATGGGAACAAGTGGAAATCAAAGGGGCAAGGCCACTGTTGCGCGCTGGAGCCCCCGGCGCAGTGCAGTGAGGAACAGCCAGAGAAGAGAGAGAGAGAAACGAGTTTGGAGCAGACTCGAGTCCCCTCGCCGGCGCTCGTGGAAGCTCTTATCTCCGTGTTCGATACGCTCAAGTTTGCAGGAAAGTTGTGGCAGGGGATTGAGACAGTATTTAGGAGGGTGGGGCGGGGCAGGGGAGTGGGAGGGTGGCGGGGAGGCGGTGTGAGGGTGATGATGGCTCTGGGAAACCACACGGGGGATCTTGGCAGGCCGGGGGTGCGGATGGCGGCGGGTGCTGGGAGGCTTCCAGACTTATGGAAGGCTTTTTCATGTCACTGAAGCTGAAAGGTGTGATCGTATGTGTATTCGTTGCCATTGGACGTTTTCTTGTAGTTAACTCGCTTAGCCTGGGCTCTTGGAAGGGAAACATCCCGAGCTGAGGAGGGAAGTGGCGAGCTCCGTGGCATGGCTCCTGCCGCCCACGCACAGGGCCACACCCCGCGCCCCTCACGGCTCGCCACGCGGGGGAAGGTGTAAGATCGTAAAAGCCCTCTCAGCTGACGCCGTGGATCGATCCGAGGTCGTTTGTCTTCTGGCTTTTGGGTGGACTTGGAAGGCTGACGGAAGAGGAAAGTTGTTGATGTGATGGCCGCGAAATACTGGCGCAGACACATGCATGGGCGCGGTTTTGGGTTCAGGATCAGGATTTCGAGGGATGGTAAACGATTTATACTTTGTGGGTGGCAGTGAACCTCTTCTTAGATCATAATCGTTGTTTTTTTGTATTTAATGCGTTTCATTTTATTTAGAGATCTCGTCCAAGTAGGTGCAACTTCACCGAATGCCCAGTTAGTGTCGTAAAGATGCGGAGACTCCCCGGTGCACCTTTCGTGGCCCTCGGGATACGCCCCCTCCCCGGCACACGCCATGAAAGTGACAAATACATGTATTGTGATTATTTGGGTGTTCCTTGCATAAGGTTATGCGAGGCTTGGAATGGGAATAGTTTGAGCAGGATCCGAGATGGGGGAAGTTGGAGTAAGATTTGTGTGCTTTCTTGCAAGCGCTCCCGGTGGCAGCGGCGTATTTATCTCATTCTTGACGGCGGCATTGGTGTCAATGGGGGTAATTATTGTCTGAGTCACCAATTCGCATTCGTTTGGCAGATGCTGTGTTGTGTTGATTGCTGTCATCAGTGCCACTTACGTAATGATCATTATTGGTTTGAACCGTAATATGACCAGCATAATAACCTTTTAGATTATCTTAATAAAGTTCTGCAACAGGTAAATGGGTGACACTTCTTTCTCCAGCATATAATTTTTTAAAAAATCGGAGTGAGATCCCAACTAGACGATATTTCCCCTAGTAGACGAGCGCATTGTAACCGTGAGAGCGTGTTGGCAGCACCGCCGCTTCTCCGTCCGCCAGTCTCCTAATGTCGCCTACTCTCTTTTCCAGGTAAATGACGAGCGAGGCGTTGTGTGGCGGCGAATGTACAGGTAAGACGTGGATCGCCTTACTACTGGTTATGTCGGCTATAAGTATCAAACAGGTAATAACAACGAGTGGGGAGATGGGAGGCCCCGACGCGCGCACGCCAGGCCTGGAAGCGCTAGGAGAAGGAGAAGGGTGAAGAACCCGCTGGCAGAGAATAAAGGGGAAGGAGAGGGAGGCCTGGATAACGCTCCTCTCAGGTTCATTGACAGAAATCAGTCATGGTCGTAAGAGTGGGACGGGCGGACCTTTAAAGTCTGTCTTTTTGTGAATGTGTAAGAAAGGAGTAGCAGAAGAAAGAAACACGTTAAGTGACCTTTTTCCAGTCATGAGATCACGGGGTTCAATGACAAGTCACTCTTGTTAGTCACCGAGGTGTATCACCGTCATAACTCTCTTAATTTATGTTTTTTTACTGGTAATATTTCCATTAAAACAGATCTTTATTGCCCTTCACTTCGAGCTTAATTTGATAAGAAGAAACACGATCGCTGGGTATAGGAAGCGAAAGTATTCAACAGGGGAAAGGACATGTACGGAAGGAATTGAAATGAAACGCTGCCACCATTGGAACGGAAAAAACACGCATTTGTGATCTCGACCCGAATTCTTCAACAGACCGGCAAAAATAAAGATATATAAATATGGAGATGAAATAATAGTAATAATGAAATAAATAAAATGGTTGTAGGATTTATCTCCGGGACCAGAGCGAGTGTCCTGCTGGTTGGTTTGATGGCGGAGGCACAACTACCGGTCCACGGGCGGGGCTGATGATGGTTGTTGATTTTGTTGTAGTTGTTATTGCTTTTGTTGTTGTTGTTTTTGTTCATCATTATCATCTCCATTTCATATTCATATTTCACCTTCAACTTCTTTATCTTCATATTCATCTGCATCTTCTAACTGTTATTATTTTATTAATGTGTATTATTATATTAATGCTTCATTATGAATTATTACTATATTAAAATCATTTTATGAATTATCACTTTGCGTTAATTGTTTTATTATATAATGAGAGTAATAATAATATCAACATAGTGATAGTACTACTGCTGTCATTATCATCATCACCGTCATTATCATTATCATTATCATTACTTTTCTAACTTTTCTTATTATTGTTGTTGTTATTAATGTTATTATTATTGTTATAATAATAATAATAATTAGTATTCTTATTACTATTCTTATTACTATTACTGGCGGATTTTGACTAATGGAAGAGGTAGACTCAGTAGCATACTTTTCGATCCCAGGAGAGTCCTGCCCTGGGAGGAAGGGAGAGAGAGGGAGAGAGAGAGAGGAGAGAGAGGAGAGGAGAGAGAGAGAGAGGAGAGAGAGAGGGAGAGAGAGAGAGACGAGAGAGAGAGGAGGAAGAGAAGAGGAGAAAGAGAGAGAGAGAGGGAAAGAGAGAGAGAGAGGAGGGAGGAAAGAGAGAGAGAGAGGAAAGAAAGAGAGAGAGAGGAGGAGAGAGAGAGAGGAGTGAGAGAGAGAGAGAGAGAGAGGGGAAAGAGAGAGAGAGAGAGAGAGGAAGAGAGAGAGAGAGGGAAAGAGAGAGAGAGGGAGAGAGAGAGAGGGAGAGAGAGAGAGAGGGTTCTTGAGATTATTGGACACCGGATTCGGAAGCCAGTCCCTTGATCCTGTGGCCATGAGGTAAGATCCTTCTGATTACATTGAGTGAGAATGAGAGTGAGGAAAAAGGAAAGGAAGAACGATAAGAAGAGAGAGAGAGAGGAGAGAGGAGAGAGAGAGAGAAGAGAGAGAGAGAGAGAGAGAGAGAGAGAGAGAGAGAGAGAGAGAGAGAGAGAGGGAAGAGGATAAGGAGGGTAACAGAGAGAAATTGAACGGGGGAAGGAAATAAAAGAGGGTGAAGATTTAAAAAGATAAGGGAAAGTTAGAAAAGTTAAAGAAAGATATTCATAGCTATTCCAAAGGGGTCAAAGATCTTCCTGCAAGCGAGGTCGTGCATTAGAAGTACATGGCAGGAGACGAGGCGGGAGGTAGGTCAGCGAGGGGGAGGTGGGTAGGGGCAAGATAGGAGTAGGTGGCGGAGCGGGAGAGGAGGGGGGGAGGTAGTGACATGACAATGACGACGACAGGATGTTAATAAGATACCTGTGCAGTTAGCTGTTCAGTCGCCGTGGCAGTCTCACTCGTACGTTAACTCTGAGAATTCGGAGTCGGCGTTCGGACCGGAGTTCAAGGCAGGTGAGGCGCGGGGACGGGGAGGGGGAGGGGAAGGGCCCTGGGGTTGGGAGGGGGTGATGGTAATGGTAGTGGTGTTTGTGATGGAAGTGGCGATGGTGATAATGTTGATCATGGTGATGATGATGAGGAGAATAGGAACTGTAGAACGAAAAAATGAATACGAATAAGGGGAAGGAGGAAGGGATGAGGAAGAGGGGAGGACGTGAAAGGTCGGCTGATGAGCACTATCCCATAGTGGATGAAGGTAGGCAGAAGGAATTGCGAGGGGTGACCTGGTGTTGCAGTGAAGTCTGAGGTTGAAGGAAGGAAAGGAGAGAAAACGGAAGGAAGGAAGGAAGTAAATGAAGTAGTGAGAGGAGGAGAGAGATATCGAGCGCAATCAGTGTTCGGATGCCCAAGGCGTATTCATTATGTGTTCAGATTACCAGCCTTAGAAGAGGGGGCTCTGAAGGCAGTTTTCCTAGCGCGTGATGAAGGCAGTAGCTAAAGGGGTGTGGTGGGGAGGGGAGAGGAGAGGAGGGGATGTACTTGAAGTGGTGGTGGAGGGGGGGGAGGGTTAGAGGCGGAGGGGGACGCGGCCGGAATAATGGTGGACTACTTGCTCAGTCATTGGAAAATTTCGCATGTCTTTTGCGTGGTGCTCTTCCCCCGGCGTGGATGTGGGTGAACGCAACGCAGGTGAGGAGTGGCGGCGATGGGGCGATGCAGAAGGAGGGGATGGGGGAGGGACGGAGGTGGATTGGGGGAAGGGGAAGGGGAAGGGACGGGGGGAGACCGCCCAGAGCCCTTCGTAGAAAGTAAATTTGTCACAAAAACCTCGGGATGACCTATAATTTTGATACTATGGGATGTAGGCGGAACGCTGCTGCAAGAGATTCGTCGTTTTCGCGCTGTATTTGTGTATTCCACTTTTAACGGTGGTAATGCATAGGCCTAAGAGCATAGGCATGAGGTCAAATGAGCTATAAAGTAGACCTCGGAAGAGACATCTGAGGTTTAATAGTACATAAAACTTAAAGAGAGAGGAAGAGATGAGAGTACGAAAGAATGTGGGAGAGGAAGAGATGAGAGAGAGAGAGAGAGATGGTAGAGAGAGGAGAGAGAGAGAGAGAAAGGGAAGAGAGAGGACGGAGGAAAGAGAGAGAGATAGGGGGAGAGGGAGAGAGAGAGGGGGGGAGAGAAAGAGAGAGAGGGTGGGTTGAGGGGGAGATAGAGGGAGGGAGGGAGAGAGATAGAGGGAGGGAGGGAGAGAGAGATAGAGGGAGGGGGGGAGAGAGAGAGAGGGGGGGAGGGGGGGGAGGGAGGGAGGGAGGGAGGGAGAGAGGGGGAGAGGGAGAGAGGGAGGAAGGGAGAGAGGGAGGGAGAGAGAGAGAGAGAGAGAGAGTGAGAGAGATAGGGGAAGAGGGAGATAGAGAGGGGGGGAGAGGGAGATAGAGAGGGGGGGGAGAGGGAGAGAGGAGGGGGGGAGAGGGAGAGGGGAGAGAGGGGGAGAGAGAGAAAAAGAGAGAGGGAGAGGGAGAGGGAGAGAGAGGGGGAGGGAGGAGAGGGGAGAGAGAGAGAGGGGGAGGAAAGAGAGAGAGAGAGAGGGGGGGAGAGGAGAGAGAGAGAGGGGGAGGAAGAGAGAGAGAGAGAGGGAAGAGTGGGAGAGCGAGGGACGGGGGGAGAGGGAGGGGGGGGGGAGAGAGAGAGTGGGAGGAGGGGGAGGGAGAGAGAGATTGAGGAAGTGAGAGTGAGATGGGGGGGGGAGAAGGAGAGAGGGAGTGAGTAGAGGTGGTAGGGTAAGGTGTGGATAATTGTGGTGTGACAGGCCTTACGAGTGTTGTCTGGGAGTGACTGGTGTAGCGAGTGGTGACTCATGTCAAACCCCCGCCACGTAACACGTTACACTGTGGGCCTCGCCGCCTCCCTCGTCCTCCTCAGAGCCGCCGAGGGGAGCTCAAGGCCCGAGGGACGTGCGAGACAGGCCCCTCGTGGCGCTGCACCCGGCCGCCACACACGGAGGCGGGCCGGGCGGGGGCATGTTGAGATGATGATGAAGGGGAGAGAGAGCGGGGATAAAAGGATTTGGGTTTGGGTTGCTGGGGTGGGCGGAGGGGGCGGGAAAACAAAAGCCGGGGAAAAGGCGGAGACCCCCGCAAAAGAGAGAAAACAAAAGGAAAGAGAGAGGGTAGAGGGGAGAGAGAGAGGCCCAAATCGGGGGGGTTTTTGGGTTGTCTAGTATGTGGGTGGTTGTTTTTTGTCTCTCACATTTTCCGCGGATCAGGTCGTCCGAAGGAATCCGATTGGATAAGAGATGAATCCCCTCCCGGCTCTATGAAACATGGCCGGGGGTAGAAATCAAACATATAAAGGGATATGGGGGGGGGAGCAGGGGGCGTTGCCCGGACCCTCGGCGCCGGCCAAATTGGGGGAAATTATCAGTAACCGTTTTAAAATTTTGGGCCCAATTTTTAACTTTTTTTTCGTGAGTTTGGGACCCGGCTCTTAAGCTTGGGCTTATTCAAGGAAAGGGGGGGACGGGAGACCCAACTGGGAAGGGTTGGGTTTTCCCCGAAAACCCCATATTATATTATATAATAATATATTTTTAAATATATATATATAATATATATAATATATATAAAATTTATATAAAATATATATATATATATATAATGTATTATATTTGTATATATTATAATGTGTATATAAAATATATATATATATATATATATATATAAATAAAATATATATATAAAAAAAAAAATACATGTATATATGTATGTAAATATACATACATACATACATATAAAACCCATACATAAAATTACTTTATGCATCAAAACATATATACATACTATCCCATACATACTTATACAATATCCCTATACATAAATACAATACATAAAAACTTTAACATCATACTTTATACATCATGTACATACATATACATACTGTCCCTACATATACATAACAAAACCCCGCGCGGCCGGGGCCACACACACACCCCCACACCACACACACACACACACACCACACACACACAAAAAAAGACACCCCACACACACCCCAAAACAAAAACACACACACACACAACACACACACAAAACAACATAAGAATATTTTGTGTTTTGGGGTGTGTGTGCCCTGTGTTTTTGTTTGGTGTATTTTATATTATGTATGATGCTCTCATACATAAAAATATATATAGTGTTTTTTGTTAGAGGGTATGTATTTATATATATATTTTTTTTTATATATATATATTAATATATATATTATAATATACATATATATATTCAAATTTTTATTTTTTTATCTATATTTTATGAAAATTAATATCGTACATAGTTTTACATGATATATTGTTCAAAAATTTTTTATATTCTAATAGGGTATGCGTATATTCGCGTACTTCGAAAATATGTTGGTTTATTTATTTGTTTGTATTCCTCGTTGCCTCTATTTTTCATTTTTATGTTTTATATGAATCAGCAACAAGAAATGCCCCCGGTGCATAACCCCCCCGGGGGTGGAAAGTGGCAAGGAAGCAAGGGCTTGGGGCCTTGTTATTTTCCAATGTTTGACCCGCAGAGAGTACCGCAAGCAGGGCGATGAAGGACCCCGGAATCGCGGGGAGTGAGGTTTGTTGCGTGATCGGGAAGTAAGGGGGGGTTTTTTGGGGGAAGGGGAAAGGGGGAAATGGGTTTTTGGCAAAATATGCCCACAACCCAAAGGGGGGGGGGGAAAGGCGTAAATTTTGGGCCCCCGTGTGCGTGCAAGGGGTTTATAAAATCACTGGACACGTGCCCCAAGGGCGAAGGGGTTTTTTTCCTTGGGGGTTTTTTGTGGTGCCCCGCCGGGCCGCCCGCTACGAAATCACGTTCTTTGTTTCGCTGCCCAGTCGTGGTCTTCCGTTTTCATTCCTTCGTCTTTTGAAATTAATTTCCCTCTTATCACCCACCTTATCCTCTTCCTCCTCCCCTTTCCTCTTCCTTTTCCTCTCTCTCTCTCTCCACCGTCTTCTCCTTCTCCTCCTCCTCCTCCTTCCCCTTTTTTCCCTTCTCCTTCTCCTTCTCCTTCTCCTTCCCCTTTCCCCCCCTCTCCTCCCCCCTTTCCTCCTCCTCCCCCTCCCCTCCCCCTTTCCTCCTCCTCCTCCCCCCCCCCCCCCCCCTCCCCCTCCCCCCCCCCCCCCCCTCCTCCTCCCCCCTCCTACTCTGCGCCCGCACCAACGGGACATTTTCCACCTCAGTTTTATTTTTCTGGGGGCCCCAACAATTTTCCCCCAAAAACCCCTGGGTCGTATGTGCCGCCGCCGCCCCCTCATTACCCCTGCCGGCGCAGCTGACTCCCTCGCCGCTGCTGAACACTTGGGCCCTCACATTTAAATAAAGGACTTGTTTTTTTTAAAAGGGAAAAAAATCACGTTTGGTATGTGTCGTAAAAACGAAAAAGGGCCAGACCCCCCATCACCCCGGCTCCCCATCGAAAAACTCTGCCGCCGCCGACAGGGCGAGGGTTGGAGGGGGGCGGGTCTTTGGGTTCCCAATCAGGGGGTTCGTTCGGGGGCCTCGGGTCGCCCGGCCCGGGGGAAGGTAGGGTGGGTCTTTTTTATGGCACGGGGGAAAAAGGGGGGGGGGGGGGGGCCCCTGCGAGGGGGCGGGGCCGGGGGGGAAGTCCCCTGGTGTTTGGGGGGGGGCGGGGAGGAAAAACCCCCTGGGAAAAAACTGGGGTTTTTGAAATTTGTTCACTGCCCCAACGCACACAGTTTACTTATACGTACACATACACAATAAGTATCCCTATGCACGGGTTAATATAAAAGGATACGGGGACATAAAAACCCCTTATACTTTGCGCTAAAACAAAACATTTACGCTTTTACCCCGGGACACAGACATTCACATACAAAATTGCCTATGGCCATGCGCACATGAACTCACACAATAGGACATTACCCCTTTACGTACATAAAAAAAAAAACTCACCTCTCCCCCCATCCCCCTCTTTTTCCCCCTCTCTCTCTCTTTTAATCTCTCCCCTTTCTCTCCCCTCTCTCCCTCTCTCTCTCTCTCTCTCTCCCCTTTCTCTCTTCCCTTTCTCCCCCTTTTTCTCTCTCCCTTTCTCCTTCTCTCTCTCTTTCTTTTCCCCTCTCTTTTTTCCCACTACTCTTTTCTCTCTCTCTTCTCCTCTCTTCTCCTCTCTTCTCTTTTCTCTCTCTCCCCTCTCTTTTCCCCTCCCCCTCCTCAAAACCCTCTCTCTTCTCTCTTTCCTCTCTCTTTTTTCTTTTTCCCTTTTTCTCCCCCTTTTTCTCTCTCTAGTATCCCCTCACTTTATTTGGGCCCAAAACACTTTTGATCTGCTTATCCAAAAACAAACAAAAAAAATTAAATTTCCCCAAAATTACAAAGAAAGGGGCCATATTGCTGAACCCACTTGGGGCCCAGGGACTTTTGGGTGTGGACGGGCCTCGCATGCAAACTTTTTTTAAAGCGAGACAAATTTTTTAAGCTCCCAAAAACGCTTTTAGAATTCCCACGCGGGGGATTTGGAATTGCCTGGAAAAATGTTTTTTTTTTTTTTTTGCTTAAATTTCGGCCCGTTTCGCGTTTGCTAGTTTCCCGTACGTACTAAACACGATTTTTAATATACCATGTGATGCACCTGTGTGCCTAACTTATTCAGTGTACCTACCTACGAGGGCGCGGGGATACGCACAATACACCCCACCCCACACACACACACCCCACACAACACAGGGCACCCCACACACACACACACAACACCCACCCACACACACCCAAACACACCCCACACCCCCACCACGCCGGGACGCACGCCCCGGGGTGCAAACACGCACGCGCATGCACGCACGCGCATACACGCACACACACAACACGCACCCACACACACAACACACCCCACCCCCCCCACCCACACCCACACACCACACACACCCCACACCACACAAAACACACCACACACACACACACACACTCCCACCACACGCACACACACAAAACCAAAAACACACGCACACCCAAAACCCCCCACACACAAAAACCCCAAAGCAAAACCACCACGCCAAAGCCCCACCACCCCAACACACCCCCAACAAAAACCAAAAAAAAAACACCACACACAAAACACACACCCACACACACCACACACACACACACACACACACACACGGGACACACACCCCAAAACCCCTTTTATACAACATAAAACATAACCCCTACTTTAACACCATACGCATATCATACAATTTGATTTAAAACCCTACCTTTATATACATGCATGCATGTATAACCCCCATACGAAAAACATCATGCATTTTATACACCCCATACGCAATAACATGCAGCATGTTACACAATAAAGCATATACATGCATTTATGTATACACAAATACGCATTTACATACATGCGTAATTATATATACCCAATCTTACACACACAAGTTTACATGCACTTCCACACACATTAACACACTGTAGGCCTTAACATGAAATCCTCAAACAAGAGGATACACATTCTTTGGACATGACATCGTTTTCATGTTTAGAGAGAGAGAGAGAGAGAGAGAGAGAGAGAGAGAGAGAGAGAGAGAGAGAGAGAGAGAGAGAGAGAGAGAGAGAAATGGGGGGAGAGAAATACAGAGGGAGAGGGAGAGGGAGAGAGAGTGGGAGAGGCTGAGGGAGAGAGGGATAGAGCGAGAGCCAACCAGCCAGCCAGAAACAGAGGCGTGAAGGTGTAAGCCATGTGCTCGGCGCGGCGGCACGAGGCGGGCGGCCGAAGCGAAAGGGATAAGTAGCGGGCGGGGTCGCGCACCTGGTAGGGGCGGGCGGCCTTAGTTCCGCTCCACCAGGTGTCGACTCAACGTGGGGAGGTGGTGGAGGGGGCAACGTGGGGGTGGACAAAGACGGGGGAAGGGAGTGGGGCAATCGTGTTTTATAGCGTTTTATTGATATTATTATCTCTAATTTTACTTTTATTTTTATTTTCTCCTATTTTTTTTACAGGACAATTTATGTTACGTTGATTACGGGGATATGACTGATAATAAGATGTGCTAAGGGTAGAGGAGAGGGTTCGATGACAGGAGAATAGGAGAGAAATGTGAGCAGTTGATAGAAATAAGGTGACGCATAGCGATCAAAGTTCAGCAAAGGGTGTGTTCATGAAGAGAGAGCTTCTCGTATTGGGGGTATAAGTTGGACAGAGTGGGTGGGGGAGGTGAGGTTGCGGGGTAGGCTGGGGCGACGGTGAGAGGAAGGGGTTGATAGAGGAAGGTGGGGGGGGGGGCGACAGGATGATGCTGGTGAGGATGAGGGGAAATTGCTCAAGAGAGGGAAAGGAGTCCCAGGAAATTTATTTTCCAGTGCAAGACACGGCTCTCGTGCGTGGGAAGCGAGCGGAGGATATATAATAGTGTATGTATTTTCGGTATTTTTAAGAAACCATGGTCTTGTTTGTGCTTGTGCATATGTCCATTGTTTTAGAGGGTTTATTCATGGTACACACATCACGAAATCAATAAAACCACGACTGAAAAGAGCACGCTTGTTTCAATGCAGTGGTCACATGACGTGCACAAACAAAGTCACTTTGCCAACAGAAAGCGAGCTTGTGTTGGACTTTGTGTATTTGTTCACCAAAGGCAGGTAATTGAATCTGCGTGCCTTGCTTCTGTAACACGGGGTCGCGTCGAGCTTTGGTATGAAACGAAACAAGGCGGAAGTGCTACATGTGACGGACGACGGAAGTGTGTTCGGAGCGAGAATAGAGGCCAGAAATGACAGTTTGTGATGCGGAGGATAATAACGGCGACTGGACACCTCGCTCACCACGCCCTTCGCCACGTTGGTACAGGCTTCCCTGTAGCCATTTACCTTCGCATTCTACTTTGTTTCTTTCCCATCGCTGCTGCTATTCTGCCACTTGTCTCTATCTCCCCGACTCGCTCTTCCACTCGCCAACTGTGAACCAATTTAAACAGTGCTGCGAGGTGACAGTCATCGTAGTCTTTCCGAGCTGAGGAGGACCAAGGAGGTTACGCGCGCGCGCGCGTGTGTGTCTGTGTGTATTTGTGTTCTGTGTCTGTGGGCGTTTGTCCTTTTTTCGAATTTCCATCTATCGAGAGAGCCGCTTGGAGTCGACTTTAGTTTTCTGAACGATTAGTTAATTGCAAGGGACGATGACTGGCATTTCTGTTCAGAGGTATTTCAGCGTGGAACAACTAGCACTTGAATTAATTTCTCTGATAAGTAAGTCCTGAATGGGCCGTTTAAGTTGTGAAACTTTTGATAATTTGGTACGAACAAATGTAATAGTGTAATGATGGGGATAATGTCTCATTGGAGTTGGTATGCGCAGTGGAATTCAAGCACGATTGCCCCTTCGGAATTTTATTTCTATTCACGCAGACATACGAAAGTGTGGAGTCTCGTGCAGTGACCCATCTTTTCCGCGGAATACTATGTCATGTTTATTCCCCAGTCTCCCAGCCTCTTCCCTTCCCTTCTTCTTTCTGTGCCCCCCTCTGTCCCCTCCCCTTCTCCCTCCCGCTTTTTATCCTCCTCCGCTTCATCACATTTTCATCTATTGAGTTTTATTCCTTTCACCAAAGATAAATGCAAACGTTCTTCGTGTGAATATGACATAGGTTGTGATAGGTTCTAATAGGAGCCGAGGCTATAATAATGGTGACGGTAATTAATTTTAAAAATATATATTTTTAATGTTTCCAATGATAGGCGTAAAAACCCTTACATGAAACTTGAAGAAAAATACATAGAAAAAACATGGCCATATATTTTGAAGTCGCAGGGCCACTGGGCGAAGGACAGCACAGAAAAGTGAACCCAATTTCAGGTAGCAAATCTCCGAACAGAAATAAAAAGACCGGGAACAAAAATAAAAAAAAGTCAAATGTGTCCTTTTCCCGGCATTACCATCAAAGTTTCACAGATTGGCTCGAGTTTCGCAAGCTTCCATCACCCTGTGAGCAACGGTTTGGCTTTAGTGGTAGGAGGGAAGAGAGAGAGGGGAAGGGGAAGAGGGAAGGGCTGATAAGGGATAGGGGAAATGGGGGAGAGAGAGAGAGAGAGAGAGAGAGAGAGAGAGAGAGAGAGAGAGAGAGAGAGAGAGAGAAGGGAGGGAGTGGAGAGGAGAGGAGGAAAGAAAAAAAGAAAAGTTTGTGGTAAAGTTATTGATCCACCGAATTTAGTTAACTTTCAGGGGGTACTTTTTTGCCTCTTCCCCAAAACCTTATGTGGGGATGGGCGCGTGTCCGGGGCGCCAGGCCTGTGTTCATCTGAAGGATTTGGGACGAAAGTTAACTGGCTGCTTTTCTTTTTGGTTTTGTGCGGTGATAGCAGTAATTAGGGAGGCACATTGAATACTGCGAATTATTATAAATCCTTACGATTATTACAAATTGCACTTTTCATTTCCCTCATATTCTTCTTCTTTTTGTTCTTCCTCCTTATCCTCCTCCTCCCCCTTTTCCTATCCCTCCTTCTCCACCTCCTCCTTCTCCTCCTCCTCCTCCTCCTCCTCCTCCTCCTCCTCCTCCTCCTCCTCCTCCTCCTCCTCCTCCTCTTTATCTTACTCCTCCTCTTCCTCCTCCTCTCCCCTACTCCTTATCTTCATCATCCTTCCTTTTCCACCTCCTCCTCCTCCTCCTCTTCCTCCTTCTCTTTCCCTTCTCCTCCTCCTATTCCGCCTCCTCCTCCTCCTCCAGC
The DNA here is from genome assembly GCF_015228065.2 of Penaeus monodon. Classification (NCBI taxonomy): domain Eukaryota; kingdom Metazoa; phylum Arthropoda; class Malacostraca; order Decapoda; family Penaeidae; genus Penaeus; species Penaeus monodon. The sequence goes on along the minus strand of NC_051401.1, from coordinate 41,645,779 downwards.
TCCTCTTCCTTGTCCTCCTTGTCCTTCTCCTCCCCCCGTCCCTATCCACATCGTCTCCTCCCCACTTTCCTCGCTCTCCTCTTTTCCTCTCGTTTCCTCTCTCCTTTCTTCTCCTTTCTTCTTATCTCTCCTCCTCCTCCTCCTCCTCCTCCTCTTTCTCCTTACCCTTCTCCTCTCCCCCTCTCTCCTCTTTCCTCTCTTTACCCCGGCCTTCCACATCCCCACCTCATTCTCCGTTTCATCTCCCCCTCCTCCGTCTGTCCCCGGCGTACATCCCCGCTCACCGTGGAATGCAGCGAATTAGGTTTTTGTGGGAAATGGATATCACGGCCCAACCGCAGGCTTCGGATGTCCTTCCACATTGGGTCTGTGTGTGTGTGGATAATGACAGGAAGAGAGCAAGAAATAGAATCAAGGAAGAGGATGACGTAATAGTGGGAGGATGGGGGAGGGGGAGGTTAAGGAGGAGTGTGTGTGTGTGGGGTGGGGTGGTGGTGGGGGTTGAGAGATGGGCCCAGGGTTGAAAGGGTTGTTAAGACTAAGCATGCGTGTGTAATGTGGTTGATTGGTATTCTTACATATAGGCTGAGTTGGCTTTTTCTCTTGTTTATGGTTGTTTTGTTTTATGTTATCGCTGCGAAGAATGGGTTTTTGTTCGTGTCCCTTCATCATGTACCCGAGCGACTGTCACGATAGGCCCTAGGACTACGTAGCTTGAGTCGGGCTCGTTTGGTTTTGGTTGTGACGCAGGAGTGGCGTCCGTTGTGGCAGAGTTTGGGTTGTTTGAGAAATCGAAAGGTCGGAGGAAAGGGAAATCAAGGCATTTAAAAAAGAGACAACAGTACAACAGGTCAGCTAAGAAACGCATGCACACGCGCGCGCTCACACACACCACACACACACACACACACACACACACACACACACACACACACACACACACACACACACACACACACACACACACACATATATATATACACATACACATACACATACACATACATATACACACATACACACTCACACTGACGCTCACACATTCTTAAACATTTGCTCACATATTGATTTAATTTTTTCATGTTTTCTGAGTAGACGAAACCGTTTGTTCCCGTATGTGAATTGTACGCTTCCTGGCTATTGTTAAATGAACGTATTGCATGGGAAGCAGCGCGTGGCGGAAGGGAGCCTTGTGGTTATCGTCTCGAGTCTTCTGCTCGTGGTTTTATTTTTGTGCATGTATATATATCTGTGTGTGTGTGTGTGTGTGTGTGTGTGTGTGTGTGTGTGTGTGTGTGTGTGTGTCTGTCTGTCTGTCTGTCTGTCTGTCTGTCTGTCTGTCTGTCTGTCTGTCTGTCTGTCTGTCTGTCTGTCTGTCTGTCTGTCTGTATACATATATATATATACATACATGTACACATTCACATGAACATATATAGACACACACACACACACACACACAAACACACACACAAACACACACACACACACACACACACACACACCACACACATGCACACACATACACACACACATACACACACACACACACACACACACACACACACACACACACACACACACACACACACACACACACATACATACACACATACACACACACATACATACATACATACATACATACATACATACATACATACATACATACATACACACACACACACACACACACATACACACACACACACACATACACACACACATACACACACATACACACACACACATACACACACATACACATACACATACACACACACACACACACACACACACACACACACACACACACACACACACACACACACACACACACACTTACACATATACATATACATAAATATATATATATATATATATATATATATATATATATATATATATTAATTTATATATATATGTAATATAATATACACACATGTATACATTTTATACTTACTTTGACAGCATATAGATACGAAAAAAATACTCCGGGCCTCATATACGAAGGTGAGCCCCCCCTAATATACTTTGCTGAAGTGGGGGTGCGTCTTATATACCGTCAGATGCAGTATATATATGCACATATATTTGCTCTATGTTTCTCCTCAGTTGTATACGCTTGGTGATGCTATTAACGATCCTTTGCCGATGTTATTGATGATTGGGTGTGCAGTCTTTTGATTTTTTTCCTATGGACGAAGCTCTGTGTCAAGAATGTCGTTCATTATTATGTAATTGATTTTTTTTCTCGTGCAGGGGAGAAGGAATCAAGGACGGCTGTGTGTGGTTGGAAGGAGGGGTATCGGTGGGATGCCGGGATCTAGGAGGCATTTAGTGGTGTGTCATATAATAAGACGGATAACTCCTTTGTGTTGAGATGTTTTGATGTCGGTTGATAGGAGTAACATGAAAATATAGTTCGTGTGTTGGATTATTTGGATGAAAAAAGATAATTGGTTTGGTAGTAGAGTTTGTTTATATGTTAACGTTTAAGTGAACAGACCTCTTAGGAGGAGGAGTATGTCGAGTGTGTCTTTTTCCGGCCTTGTTTCAGGGACATTTGTCTGGCCGGCTAAGACAGCGGAATTGCTATTTGCCGGGTTGTAAAGCGCCGCGCGAGAGACAGCAAACAGAACCGTAAAGTTGCTGCTACTATCTATCACTTTCGGGACAGCTCAGTTATTCGCTAAAGTTGTTCTGGAGATTTATGAGGCTCTCATGCCTATCTTTGATGAATTATGAAGGACTGAGAGGCAGAGGGAGTGTGCGTGTACATGTGCGTATGCGTTTGTGTGTATGTGCGCATCTACCTGTTTGTGTTCGTGTGCGTCTGTGTGAGTGAATGAGAAACAGTTTGATAAGACGGGTGAATGGTCGAGTGTGGGATTTAGTGATTAGGTCACTTTTATTGGACTTCAACGGGATCAACAGAAGGTCAGGTGTGGTTTACAATTCAGAGTCTGTCTGTACAAAACTGCCCCCGGTCTCTCTCTCGCTCCCTACTCTTCTAGCCCCCCACCTCCTTGCTTCCTTCTCCTTCGCTCTCCCTTTCTTTACTCTTTTCTTGTCTGATTCTCTCTCTTCCTCTTCTCACTTCTCTTCCCTGAGCCGCTCTCCCTCTCCCCTACTCCCTTTCCGTTTTCCTTTCCCCTTCCATTTCTCTCCCTTTCCGACTGTTCTTTTCTTTTTTCCTCCTTCCTATCTCCTTTCCTCTTTCCATTTCCTCTTTTCCTCTTCCTCTCCTCTTTTCCCCTTCTCCCTTTCCGTCCCTCCTTTTCTGATCTCTGTCCCTTGCTTCTCCGGCTCCCCTCACCCCGCCACTCCTCACCCCCTTCCTCACCCCCCTCCTGATTTCCCTCCCCCCTCTTTTCTCTTCTCTCCCTCCCCTCTTCCCCTTCCTTCCTTCCTTCCTTCCTTCCTTCCTTCCTTCCTTCCTTCCTTCCTACCCTCCCTCCTTCCTTCCTTCCTTTCTTCCTTCCTTCCTACCCTCCTTCCTTCCTTCCTGTCTTTCCTCCTCCCATCCCTTCTTCCTTCCCTCCCCCCCTTCCTCACTCCCTCCCTCCCCTCCTCCTCTCCCTCCTTCTTCCCCCCTCTCCCTTCTTCCGCACCTCTCCCTTCCCCCCTCTCCCTTCCTCACCCCCCTCTCTTCGCCATCCTCCCCAAAGCATCATTCCCAATCCTCCACTCGAGGGTGACAGAGCGAAGCCGGAAGAACGGATTACGGGAGGTTGGAAGCTGCGGCAGCGGATTATATAGGAAGTTGAAGATGTTGAAGAGGGAGAAATGGGATTGCAGGACTCTAAGGATAGGCGGGGGGGGGGGATTGGATAGTTGGTTGGAGGGGAGGGGGGAGAGGGAAGGAAGGAAGGAAGGAAGAAGGAAGGAAGGAAGAAGGAAGAGGGATGGTTGGATGGAAGGATGGATGGATGGATGGATGGATGGAAGGAGAGAAGAAAGGATGGAAGGAAGGATGGATGGATGGTTGGATGGAAGGATGGAAGGAAGGAAGGAAGGGAGGAAGGGAGGGAGGGGGGGAAGGGATGGACAGATAGGTGAATGATTGAAGGGAAAGAAGTGAAGAATGAATAAAGTAAGGGAATGAGGGAGGGAAGCGAGAGAATGCATTGGAGGATATGTGGGAGGGAGGACACGGCGGACGGAGGAGTTGTGCAAGAGGTTGGAAACGGATAGATGGATAGGTGTTTGAATGCTTGGATGCACACTGGGCACAGAGTTGTGGTATTGCATGGCCGGGCTGTTGTGCAATCAGAAAGGTTGCAGCGAACGAACGGATTACGAGAGGGAGAGGGAGAAGGAGAAGGAGAGGGAGAAGGAGAAGGAGAGGGAGAGAGAAAGAGGGAGAGAGAGAGGGACAGAGAGAGGGACAGAGAGAGGGACAGAGAGAGGGACAGAGAGAGGGACAGAGAGAGGGACAGAGAGAGGGACAGAGAGAGGGACAGAGAGAGGGACAGAGAGAGGGACAGAGAGAGGGAGAGAGAGAGTTGGGAAGGATATAAACCGTCTTTTACGTCCATAAATGCAAGGCTGGAAGGATGGAAGGCCTGCTCAGGTTGAAGGATTCTGCAGTTGAAGGAAGGACAGGAGCCGCTTGATCCATCCTGGGGAATTTTATGGGCTTATACTATAAAGCTTATAGGATTCCAGAATGAGAGAGACAAAAAGGAGAGGGGTCTTTAGAGAAAGAGAGGGAGGCAGAAACGGCCAGAAAGTGAGAGAGAGAACCAGAAAAGAGAGAGAGAGTGTGACACGACAGACAGACAGACAGGAAAAGTAAGTGTGTTTGTGTGTGTGAGAGAGAGAGAGAGAGAGAGAGAGAGAGAGAGAGAGAGAGAGAGAGAGAGAATGAACGAGCAAGCGAGCGAACGAACGGCGAGATGAGAAAGGGAAAGTCGCAATATAGCCTCGAGGGGAACTTCTAACCTTAGAAACTACTCATATGAGAAGTGCAGCCACTTAAATGTCTTGGGGGACACATATTCCACGGCGGGGAATCTACAGCTCCCTGGGTGTTCGTCCTTCCTCCTGGTCTATATTTACCCCGTGGAAGGAGTCTTGTGTACAGCAGACAGCCCGCAGGAGTTGAGATAAATGAGACCAAGGGCCCTGTTTTTCATCTGTTCCTCTCGTACTTCGATATTTTTTTTCCGTTTCCATTCTTCTTTCTCCCCTCCCCTCCCCCACCTCCCCCTCCTTGCTCTTCTCCCTCTCCTTCCTCCTCCCTCCTCTCCCTCCTCCTGTCATCTCTCAGTTTTTCCTCCCCCTCCTCCTCCTCCTCCTCTCCGAGGGGTGTCACCGAGATCCTCATACTTTGGGGCTGAGTCATGGGGCATCGTTATCGGTGTCACAGACTGCTAGGTACTGTGTTGCTTACAGGTTGGTAAAATCACATTGCAAGCAAGCAAGCAGGTGGACAGAAAAAAATGTAGACAGACAGAGAGGACAATACTGCAGACAGGCAAACAGTGAGACAGGTAAACAATGAGACAGGCAAACAGAGAGAGAGAGAGAGAGAGAGAGAGAGAGAGAGAGAGAGAGAGAGAGAGAGAGAGAGAGAGAGAGAGAGAGAGGGGGGGGGGGGGGGAGCTAATAGTGAATCTGGTGAGTCGAAATTGTCTCGAAACACCCACGATATCGTTAGTGGTGCATTTGCATGAACCGTTCCCCAAAAGCCGCGTGACAGCTTGATTGCGGCTGTGGCGGCGCGTCCACTGCATGCAAGGAGACGCACACTTCATTCTGCAAGTAGAAAGCCATTCCGGAGAGATACTCCCTCCCGTAATGGCGCGATCATGTCGGCATGATGATAGGCATAAACGATGAGTTATCGCCGTAATGTTTGAATGAGAGTGAGTGCGCGGCCCGCGTTGCGCCACCGTGAATGCGAAAGAGGTGTGACTCGCGCGGAAGGGATGGCTCATAGGGGCGTGTCTCATGACGTAGGGGGATTCGTGCGACGCGACACGCAAACTAGCATCGATTACGAACGCTATTACACACCTACGCACGCACGCACGCACGCATACACACTGCGAACACGTGTGATCATGTGATCTTTTGCACCCGAGTAGGTGCAGGGATGATGGTCGTCCATATTTGGGTCGTCTCTAAGCACAAGAAAACTTCGACATATTGAGACGAGAAGAGGCAGAAAAAAAATGTAATTTTAAGTTTTAGAACGCGGGCGACATAGTTTACCGGCGAGATATTACAAGGTTAACCAAAGGAGACATTTTTTGTGGAGTTTGTAGAGAGCTGAAGGAGGTGAAGGAGGGAGAGAGTGCAGTGGGGGAATGTGAAGGTGACGCAGTTATGCTGAAATTGTACCTGCCCGTGATGTCTTGAGGCGGCCGTGTAGGCTGTGGTGCATCTACAAAGCGGGCATTGGTTCTTGTGCACCTGGCGCGTATGCATACTTGC
>NC_051401.1:41604335-41634335 GCF_015228065.2 Penaeus monodon | reverse complement strand
CGAGAAGGGAGTTAAGAAGGTTAGATGGGGGGAAGAGGCGTGCTGTAAGGATAGTTTGTAATGGTGGTGGTGGTTCTAGAGAGGGCCCGTAAGGGGAGGGAAAAGAAAGGGGGAGGGGGTAGGCGAGGGCTGAGTGAGAGATGGGGGATTGAGGTAAAGGGGGAGGCCAAATTAGATCAGGAGCGCGTTTAAATCGGCGGGCCGGCTAAATCGGGGAGGACGTTGATTGCATCAGGGAGGCCAAGTCGGGAAACGCGAGGACACGCCGCTGGTAGACGGGGGCGGGGGAGAGGGAGGAGAGAAAAATGGGGGGGGGGGGTTAAGATGGGAGGGAGGGAGGGGGACGGAGGAGTAGAGGTTCTCCGACCACACTGGCTCTTGAGGTTGACCTTCATTAGCGGAGGTGTGTCGGCCGAGCCAGGGCGTCGCTACCAGTGTTCACGATCTTTACGCCTTCGTCGGGTCGTCCCCCTTGGGTTCTTGTTTGTTTATTGTGTCACTGTTTTTGTTTCTCGTTTGCTTGGTAATTTGCACGGTCCTTTTATGATGGCTCTCATTTTGACGTCTTACGGCAATTTTTTGTAAGTTACTTTCATCTGTTATTTTTTCCGTCTTTCAAACACAGCTGGAACTTTTTTTCTTTCTCTCTTTCTCTTTTTTTCTCTTTTCTCTTTCCCTTTAATCTATATCTTTATATGTGTGTGTGTGTGTGTGTGTGTGTATGTGTGTGTGTGTGTGTGTGTGTGTAAATATACATATATGTATAAATTTATTTGTTTATTTATGTATTTATTTATACACACCCTTTTCCTTTACTTCGCCCCCGTTGTTTATTTCACAAGGTCGATGTCTGCTTTATATGTCATGTTCCTTTCCAGTTTCATGCCACAACTTTGAGTGTTTGTCTTTTTCTGAACGAGGTGAAGGAGGACCTATCTCGTTTGTCAGTATTGTCTCCCGAGTCGCCAGCGTGTCTTGTGTAACCGGAACGACAACTCGAGGTGTATATGAGGCAGCAAGTTATCCAGGTTGTGCCTGAATAATTCACTGGCCTCATTATTTATGCTGTTGAGGTGCAGTGCGGCGGGCAGGCAGGCAGGCAGGCACTTCTTGCCGTCATCGTCGTCTTTGTCGGGACCTGAAGTCCCCCCCCCTCCTCCCAGTTTTTTTCCCCTTTTTAACCCTGGGAGTGGGCTTGCTTGTACCCCAGTGGCTTTGGGAAGGCACTTTTGCTTTGTGGGCAGGGCACTTAACACCTGGCGTAATGACGGCATGGAAGAATGAAAAAGCCCTTAACCTCGGTCGGGCTTTCTTTATCGATTCTACCTAGTGACAGACGACCTTGTTGATGGCTCGTTGTTGTCGTTCCTTGTTTCCTGCGTTCGTGTGGCAGCTGCAAGGGCGAGATACGGGAACGGTGCAGGAGCGATAACTCGAGCCTCTGGACGAAAGCGAACAAGTGAAGCGATTTGTGGCCTGACCGAGAGATTCCCTGCCGCTCAGAATTGGCAGGACAAGACGACTAGCTGAGGAGAGGGCCTTTGAGGTGCTGGTGGAGGCGTGGCAGGTCGTGGCCGATCACGGAACGACGAAACATGATACTGTCCCTTTCCAGCCGATTCCCTGGTCTGTCTGCCCCCCCCACGCCCCACCCGTGTGACACAATTACGGGAATCTGGAAAGAGAAATGACACTGATGCTTCTCCCTCTTTTGTGTGGAGCAACAGCACAAGGAGCAGGAAAGTGGAGGGGATCGAACAGGGGAGGGAGAGAGGGAAGGGAGGGAGAATCCCAAGAGTGGTGGGGCTCTCCTGCCTGCCTCCCTCCCTCCCTCTCTCTCTCCTACTCTTCCCCCACCGCCTCTTGCGTGGTTGGTGGGGACCGCCACCCCTCTCCTCCTCCCTCCCCGTTCCTGGTCTCCGCTCCACGACTTCGCTCCCCGTTGCGATCCCGGGCCCGGGTCCGAGGGTCGGTCGGACTCGCTCCTGCAGTGTCACGCTGGCTTCCGTGGAGTGCACACGGCTGCCTCCGCATCGTCTATCCCTATCCCTCCCTTCCTCCTCCACCGAAGCCTGTATCACCGCTGTATCATTGCTGCGCAGCCCGATCCTCACCTGCCTTGTGGTATTTGTGTGTATCACCCGGACCAGGCGCGGCCGTTGTAACTGGGTGGCAGTGGCCGCCGTGATGAGCCAGTCATGATTTGCCAAAATTGAAAGAATGATACAGTTGGGCGGCCCGCAGATAGTAAAGTGCTCCTAGTCCGGTGGAGACTGAGATGCTCGCCGACAATCCAGCGAGCGGCGGTGTTCTGGCTGTGAGTGCTCTAGTGCAAAGGTAAAAGTTAGGTTGAAATATAGCGAGTGCAGAACGGTGAAGCGCGTGGTGGCGTGAAGAGCGAGAGTGGCCGGATGTAGTGTGTCTGGCCATTCAAGTGTGGTGGTGTGTGGTGACTTCGTTGGCGATCAAGGGAAAAGTTGCCGTTGTCATAGTAGTGGTGGTGCTGTCGTGTGGCGACTGGGGACGCCCCTCCCGACACGCCGTCTAGAGGGGAAACAAGCAGAGCAGCTCGCCCTTTGTTTACCCCGACCGAATCCTGCTAAGCAACAGATACCTAAGCTTCCCCGTGGCCTAAGGACGACTGGCCAGACGTCCCCACACACATCTCGTTTTTTATTAACGAGACATCAGTTAGTAGGACGTAAATGGAACGCTGTGTGGTGCACACGAGGCCGGTGTGCGAGAGACAGAGAACAAGTGGAGTATTGACTGGAGCCCCAGCTGACAGGAGCGCCGCGCCACAAGGACCAGGTGAGGGCCGTCTTGTTCGTCACTTCATCCTTCCTACGTCCTGTGCTCTTGTAGGATTACAGGCTGATGTACAGTGACGTCACTGATTGACCGTTGACCTACAGGGAGCATAAAAATGTTACCCAAGGCCGGAGAGGGGCACAGTGCCGTGGTGTGTGTGTGTGTGTGTGTGTGTGTGTGTGTGTGTGTGTGTGTGTGTGTGTGTGTGTGTGTGTGTGTGTGTGTGTGTGTGTGTGTGTGTGTGTGTGTGTGTGTTTATATATCTTGCTGTTCATCATCTGCTGTCTATTTCTGCCTGTTTGGGTTTGGGTGCATGCTCCAGCCTCGATTGAGCCAGACCAGCCACTTCTTATCCCTTGGTCACTCACACTAATGATGGATGCTTCACCTGTTTCTGGGTAATCGCTTCAGACCAGCTAATACTGTCGATGTCGCACAGGTATTAGTAATTATTTTTGATCGGCTTTTTTGCCATTGCTGTTTTTGTGTTTATTTGATATTCACCTGTAGTTGATTGCTGGACTGACGAGGCTTGAATATCGTGAGTTCGTCCTAATATGCATAAAATCTGATACACTTTCCTCAGGCAGAAGAAGTTATTGCCAGTAATTATGCCGCCCTCTCAGAATCAACTTTTGTCCACGGCGGGCGTAGTAGGTTCTTGTACCTGCGACAGTAACGTACCTGCTGAGACGTTATCATGTACATTTGCTCTCTCAGTATACGCGATCGTCTCATGTGATAGGAATACGTTGATACACTACTAATAACGTTGTCTGAGCAGGGAGCGGGGATTAAGGGTGAAAGCACTCTTCGCATTGCGATGGCTCGTGCAAGGGCCGGGGCATAAGCAGATTGAATTGGAGAAAGGGAGGGGAAGACAACCCTGATTGCGAGACTTAAAATGTTTGAAGGACTGATCGATGGGAGAAAGGCGCGTTTAAAGGAGGCGAAGGTTGCGCACGTGAGATAGGAAAGGAAGGAGGAGAAGGGAACAAGGGAGGAGGGCAGGAGAGAGAGAAGAGAGGACACGTAAGGGTGGAAAGGATATAAGAGGAGGAGAAGGAAGTAGAGAGACAGAGAACAAAAGGGGGAAATAGGAGTTTTAGTGAGGAGAGGGTGTCCGAACAATAGAAACATTAGAGAAGAGGGGTGAAGAAAAGGGGGCGAAAAAGAAGAACGATTATAGAAAGGTTTTGGATTGTAACAATGAAAAAAAGGCAAAGGCGAAGAGATACAAATTATTTAGAATGGAGGAAAGGAGAAGGACTGATAGGTATATGAGGAGGCTAAAAATAATAATGGGGATATTGGGTAGATGACAGTGATGATTGTGATAATTGTGATAGGAAATAATAACAAGATGAAGAGAAGAGAGAAAGGACGAAGAAGACGATGAGGTAGATGAAAATGATAGTCATTAAGAATTAGGAAGAATGAGATGAAGAGAAGACGACGCTAAAGAGGATAATAGGAACAATGATTCGACCTATGATAGAACAGAAGGGGATGGGACAAGAAATCTAGTCTTGTCGATAAAGATGCCAACATTCAGGCACACCAGACACGAACAGAGGCATGTGAGGAGGACAAGAGTAGCAAGGACAGAGGCAGGTGTAAGAAGCATGGGCGAGTAGGGGGCCGCGGCCATAAAGATAGGGAGAGGTCGCCTCCCACAAGGAGGGAGTGTGTGGGGGGGAGAGAAGGGAGGTTGATGGTGGGCCGGGTAGCATCCTCACGCGAACAAATTATGTATCACCATAAAGAAGTAATGTTGCGACAAGGGGTGAGGAGGGATGAATGGAGGGGGGGGGGAGAGAGAGGTAGAGGGAGAGGGAGGGGGAGAGAGGGAGAGAGGGAGAGAGGGAGGGATGGTCGTAAAGGTGCTTGGATGTATGTTAGGGTGAGTATGTGAATGTGTGTGAGTGTGTGTAAGAGTGTGTGTGTGTGAATGTGTGAGTGTGTGTAAGAGTGTGTGTATGTGTGTGTGTGTGTGTGTGTGTGTGTGTGTGTGTGTGTGTGTGTGTGTGTGTGTGTGTGTGTGTGTGTGTGTGTGTAAATATATATACACACACACACACACATATATATATATATAAAATATATATATATATATATATATATATATATATATATATATATATATATATATATGTATGTATGTATGTGTGTATATATACATTATTTAAGTATTTGTGTTTGTGTTTATTATGTCTATCACTGCCATCCCCTACAGTGCGGCAGGAAGGCACGGGTGTTCAGAGGTAAAGAGCGAGATACGGGCAAAGGAAAGAGGGAAAGAGTATCACTACGGAGTAAAAGGGATGGAGAGAAGGGGAGAGGGAGAGCGGGAGGGAAAGAGAGAGGGAGAGGACGCCTCATAATCCCTGGTGTGGCTGGTAACAGGATCCACCACTACAACCGCCCTACGTTTTTTCCCCTTCTTTCTCGAGGGGAGGACGGGGGCAAAGAGCCGCTTTTATTACCTCTCGTTCAGCTGTGGGGGGGAGGGAGGGAGTTGATTTACACGAATTAGGCTTCATAGGATAGTCTCTTTATAAATGATCTCGACTTGCAATCTGCCGACGTTGCACCACGATGCTTTGAGTGATTGCTTTCGGGCTGCTCGAACTTTTTCTTTACGCTGATTATTTTCGGTGGCGAGGAGCCTCCCTGGCCGCTGGGGGAGGGGGTGGGAGGGGAGGGGGGAGCGGAGAGAGAAAGGAGAGGGAGGGGAGATGGGAAGAGAGGATGGGAGGGAGGGGAGATGGGAAGAGAGGATGGGAGGGAGGGGGAAGGGATGTTCCGTCGTGGTATATTTTTCGTGGGGATATTTTCTCGGGCGCCATTTGGTTTCCGTTTTATTTACGATTGATGGTCGTCTCATCCGCGACTTGGTGTCCTCCTCCTCCTCCTCCTCCTCCTCCTCCTCTCCTCCTTCTCCTCCTCCTCCTCCTCCTCCTCCTCCTCCCTCCTCCTTCCTCCTCCTCTCCCTCCTCCTTCCTCCTCCTCCTCCTGCTCCTCCCTCCTCCTCCTCCTCCTGCTCCTCCTGTTGCTGCTCGTGCTGCTCCTGCTGGCCGGCCTCCCTGTTGCTCCTCCTCCTCCCTCCTCCTACTTCTCTTCCTCCTCCTCCCTCCTCCTACTGCTCCTCCTCCTCCTCCTCCTCCTCCTCCTCCTCTCCTCCTCCTCCTCCTCCTCCTCCTCCTCCTCCTCCTCCTCCTCCTCCCTCCACTCCCTTCTCCTTCTTCTTCTCCTTCTCCCTCTCCCTCCCTCCTCCCTCTTCCTTCCTCCCTCACCTCCTCCTCCTCCTCCGCCCTTTACTCCCTCTCGCTCTCCGTCCCCCTCTCCCTCTCCTCCTCCTCCTCCTCCTCCTCCTCCTCCTCCTCCTCTTTCTCCCCTCCCTCCTCTCCCTCCTCTCCCTCCCTCTTTCTCTTTCTCTACTCTTCCTCCTTCTTCTTCTTCTTCTTCTTCTTCTTTCTTCTTCTTTTTCTTCTTCTTCTTCTTCTTCTTCTTCTTCTTCTTCTTCTTCTTCTTCTTCTTCTCCTTCTTCTTCCGACCCTCCTCCTTCCCCTCCCTCATCTCCCTCTCCTTCTCCCTCTACTCCCTCTTCTCCTTCTCCCCCTTTCTCTCTTCCTCCTCCTCCTCCTCCTCCTCCTCCTCCTCCTCCTCCTCCTCCTCCTCCTCCTCCTCCTCCTCCTCCTCCTCCTCCCCACCACCTGAAGTAGTAGTAGTTGCTGAGAGGTTTTCTGTATTATCCACGCAACTTTCTCCTCGAAAGTGTTTTTTTTCGAAATAGATTAATGCGTGTTTCGGGTCGCCTCTGTAATGAAGGGCTGATACATGATTGAGGAATCCGAGCATGACACGGGATACCATGCCAGACCTGTGTCATGGTTGGACCAGCGTGCACATGACACCCACGTGTGAGCGGCGGAGTCAAGTGTCTCCTGTGGGGGCAGTGCCACCCGGCGCGTCCTCTCCTTCCCTCTTCTCCTCCTCCGTTAACCTCACTCTCTTTCCTCCTTTCATCCGTTTACCTCACCCTCTCCCTTCCCTCGGTCACATCCTCCAGCAATCACCCTTCTGTGACTTTCCAAGTCTCCTCGCCGCCCCTTTTCCTCTTCATCTTTTTTTTCAATTGATTGTTCCTATAGTATTTCCTTTCGTGAATTAGGCTGTTTGTTGATTTTTTTTTCCCCCATCTCTCTCTCACTCACTCACTCACTCACTCACTCACTCACTCACTCACTCACTCACTCACTCACTCACTCACTCACTCACTCACTCACTCACTCACTCACTCACTCACTCACTCTCCCCTCCAACACCCACACACTTTGGGGGGAAGAGGCCGCTTCATTTTTACAAAGCCGAATGGCATCGTTACTCAGAACCGAGATCTAGAGTTACGTCTATGTTGTCCGAGAGCAACGTGGTCCCTCAAAAATTTCCTGGAGGAGACGCCCTCAGACACGCATCCTCTTCATCTGTTTTGCCAGTATCTCACCAAGTGTCCGTCCGTGACACACAATCTGTTTCGTGCATGTCAGACCGTGTGTGTTTCTTGCATTATGTCATTTGATTTCTTTAGATATCTTGCCATGCACCACGTAATAGAATTAGTCAGGTTTATTCGTCCGCTCCGGTGGTTACAGATGAATGTCGTATCGCATGGGCAAGCGCAAATGTGTCAGAAGCATATGTCAAGAATAATTTCACGTGATGGCTCATTGGAGGAGGAGCAGGCAAAAAAGAAGAAAAGGGAAGACATAATTGATCTTCCTTGTTTGTTTCTTTGTGATTATTATCGATGTTGCTATATATTATCTTTTATTATATATCTCGCACCTCGCTTGGCGTACTTATCCGTTATCATCTCTCTGAATCGACTGAATCCGAAACTGAATATGTTTATTTGGTCGCAGACAGGATTTGGTTCAGCAGTGAGCGCGGTCTCGTCCACATACCTACAAGAATGGTCGCTGCTTGCTTGTGTGCAGGAATGCGCTCGAGTGCATTCTTGCGTCAGACTAGACTGAAGGTTGTTTGTTTCTCGGTAGACACGTGCGACACAAGCACTTTTGAGAATGAAATAATCACCTCTCCTATTCCCTCCTCTGCTTCCAACCTCTACGATACAACCTATCGTTCTATAGTTCTTGTCACACCTATTCAATATATGCTTTTCATATCCAGTCTCATCATATTGCTGTTACTCGTCCTATTCCTCCTATTTATCATGTTCGTCCACTCCTCGTATTCGCCTTTCTCTCCTACTCCTTGTTCATCCACTCCCTGTTATTCGTGTTTCCTCCTATTCCAGTTATTAATCCTCTCGCCCTATCCTAATTACACAGCGTTGATTTATCTTGGGACAAAGGAACAAAATGTGGAGAAGGATGGAGACGTTACCATGTGTTATCTTGTAGAATTAGGATGTAGTTTTCATCGGTAGAATGTAGGAAGAAAAAGGAAGAAGGTGAAAGAGAAGACTAGAGGGGAGAGGAGGGAAATGGAGAGGAGAGGACAGAAGAGAAGAGAAGAGAAAGAGAAGGGGGAAAGGGGAGAGTAAGAAGATAGGGTATAGGAGGGGTATGGGCAAGGAAGGCGGGGTACGGGGCACTGGGGGTGTGGCCATTGAAGTACACTAGGGGTCGGATGCCAAGGCTTTGTACAGAGTGTCGGGTGGCACCAAGGAGTGTCGTGGCTCGATCTTTGATGCGCCAGGGGGTTAGGGGGAGTGAATGGGGGAGAGTAAAAGTTTGGCCGTGGGGAGAGGGGAGAGGTTGGGTTCAGGGAAGGATGGAGGAGGGAAAATTAAGGTAGGATGAGGGAGGAAGAAAAAAAAAAAAGAAGAAGAAAGAAAAGAAAAAGAAGAGAAAAAAGAAATAGTAGTAATATTGTGAGAGAAATACGAGGAGTAGTAGGAGGGTAAGTGGAAGGATTGGAGAGAAGAGAGTAAGGGTAAAATTTGGGTGCCAAGGATGTGGGGAGAAGGGGGTCGGTGCTGTCATGGGGAGAAGGGAGACGGTGCTGTCATGGGGAGAAGGGGGTCGGTGCTGTCAACTGCTGCGATTGCATTACGGTTCAGCTCTGCTCTCCTGGAATCCCGCAACATTCTGCACGTAGACCGACCGTCGTATAAGCAGAAAGAAATTGATGCGTGAAATTTTGCGAAAGTGCATTTCTTATTAATGGCGCAATTACACAGTCCTTGCTAAGAAGAGCTGAATACGAGTGCCTTTTTTCCCTTTCAGTTTGAGTATGTATATATTTTATGTACATTATGATGATAAAGAAGCAAATGACAAAGACGTTTTTCATTAGTCTGATCGAATTTAATTAAAGGCTTCACGTTAGCTGAATTTGCAGCGGAAAGCGCGAGGAAAGTTGCTGGTTTATAACTGCAGGTATGGCTTTCTCCGCGCTGGTCGATTCGCTGGCCCGAGAGCGAAAGGAGCTCGGGGTTTGACCGGAGGAATGCCCGGGATTTTCGCTCCGTCTGGGAACCCCTCGTTAATCATCGGAACTTTGGGGTTACAGATTTTTGGGCTATTGCAAGGGGTTAGTGTGCAAGGTGTTTTGCGTCCGTTAGGTTAACAGCCTTGCGTTTTTATAAATGCGTGTTTGTAGGATTTGATATTTAGTTGTCTTGTATACCAGTTTTCGTTCTTGGTATATGTTAAAACTTCGAAATACGGTTGTAAGTTTTACTATTATTTTGTTCTAAAGTCAATGTATTTGCTCTTGTTTTTTTTTTTTTATTATAGTTATCGTGGTTGTGTTCCAAGCCAGAAGGCTGCGATTGTGGCGAGGCGAAGAGGAGCGAGGGAGTGCGAGAGAAAGCAGCGCATACTCGCCACACATGGTGGAAGCTGAGAAGCTGAGCAACACGACGTTCAGATGAATCACGGCTGAAGTCTGTGTTCTCGGAGTCGATTTCACTCTTGTCTTCTCTCGCTGTTCACGCTTCGCCTGCTGTGGCCGCGTCTTCATTTGATTTGTTGCTGTTCTTCCTCTTCTTTTCCTTCTTTTCGGACTTTCCGCTGCTGCTTTCATTTCGTTCATTCTGTCTGCTTTATTTTCTCCAGTTTCTTTCTCATTCTGCACATATGCTTCCCCTTTCTCATGCCCTCTCCCCCCTCCTCCCTCGTCCGGCTTCTACTGTTCCCCTTCCTCCAGCTGTTGCTGTTGCTTTGCTTCTGCTGCTGCCTCTCCTCCTCATTGTCCTCTTTCACCTCCTCATTGTCCTCTTTCTCCTCCTCCTCCTCCTCCCTCCTCCCTCCTCCCTCCTCCCTCCTCCCTCCTCCCTCCTCCTCCTCCTCCCTCCTCCCCTCCTCCCTCCTCCTCCCTCCCTCTCCCTCTCTCCTCTCCCTTCCACTCCCACTCCCCTCCTACTTCCCCTCCCCCCTCCACCTTCTTCTCCTCTTCCTCTTCTTCCTCCTTTTCCTCTTCTTCCTCCTCTTCCTCTTCTTCTTTTCCTCCTCTCCATCATCATTTCCCTTTAGTAATATCTCCCCCGCTTTCTTAGATTACAAGGGATCAGAACTGGTTGACACGTGTTTAGCATAGCCTAGGGGTGGGTGAGGTGGGGTTGGGGGGGTGGATGAGGCTGCTACACAGGCTAAGAGTCCTCGTCCTCGGAAGGTCCTCTCGAGGTTAGAGGTCGGGTTGGAGTTGGAGATCGAAGGTTGGGAGGTGGAGGTCGAGTTGTGGGTAAAGACTGGGGTTGGAGATGGAGGTTAGATAGATAGAGGGGCATAATAGATAGACAGTTAGAAAGATAGAGGGGCATAAAAGACTGAGGTTGGGGAGAATATGGAGGATTGGGAATGGGATGGTTGACGTTGGGTAACGGAGGTCGATGGGTCAAGTTTAGGGTTAGATTTCGAGGTGGTGATAGATGAGGTTGGGGTCGGTGGTGGAGGTTGGAGGTTTGGGACTGTGTTGAGGAGGTGGACGTTGGGGTTGGGGTCGGAGAGAAGGTTGGTGGAGGGGAAGTTTTACGTTTGAGGTTCAGGCGAACGTGAAAGGTCAAAAACTTGTTTTATTTTCCTGCGTCAAATAAAATTCTCGGTGGCAGCCTTATTGTGTTACAGAAGCAACCCCTTTGTATTTCTAAAGCAGAACGATTGGACATTTCGCCATTGTTCTTCAGGCAAATTAATTGTCATTGTGCATGTAATTAAATTATCCCACGATCAAATGTGCCTGCAGGATAATTTTGCGGAGAGGCGGTCCCGACTTTGCGGACCCTAGACGTCATAACGGTACTGGTAACGAGGTATCGTGACGCGCCGCTTGCCTCTCCCCTCTATCCCCCCCTACTCCCCTTCCCTCTCGCCCCCCCACCCCCGCCCCGAGTAATAATCCAGCTGTCAACTTATTTCACACACAGGATCGTATTTTATATATAAGTCGCTAATTATCCCCTCGTGTTCTCTAATAAACGAGGTGGGTGCTGGATGGGCGTGTGTGTTAGGGTGGAGGGTTGGGGGGTGGGGGGATTTGGGTGAAGATGGGGATTGGGGAGAGGAAGGGGGAGTGAGAAAAGGGGGGGAGGAGAGGAAGGGGAGGGAAGGATTGTAAGGCCACTCAGAGAGCATTGCAGTCTTGATAACACGCCGATGGTGGCGGTGGTTCCCTGCAGCGAGCGTTCTGGTTCTCTGCTCTCCCAAAGATTCCTCCCTCTTGAATTTTCGTCTCTCTTTTATTTCGAAGTTGTGGAATTTTGCGGCAAGTTTTGGTGCGGGCGCGCGGGCGGGCGGGCGGTTTAAGCAGGCGGGCGGAGAGGCGTGGGAGCCTTCTGTTCGAAGGTGGGGGGGGGGGAGTGTGAGTGGCTCGGGAGGGAAGGGGAAAGGGGTAGGGGGCAGGGAAAGTGTGGCAGGGTGCAGGAGGGGGCGAGGGACGGGGAACGGGGTAGAGGAGGTGTGGTAGGGTGAAGGAGGGAGGAGAGAGGGGGAGATGGAAAAGTAGAGATTAAGGAGACCCCATTTTTTTTTTTTTGCATTCCACATTCTTTTGTTATCACGCCTGTTCTGCGCGTGTTTTCTCTTCCCTTGTTTCTTTTGTTTTCCTCTCTTTCGCACTTTATATGTGTGGTTGCTGTGAGCCCTATCTTTTTGTTTTATTTCATGCAGTTACAAGTTTTCAGTTTTTATTCATGTTATTAATTCTGCGTCTTTTTTCTGATCCCTCTTTTCTGTCTAATCCATTGTATTTTTTTTCGTTAGTTGCCCCATTCTTCGCTGGCTGTTATTTTCATCCCCGTTCATTATTCCTTCGTTCATTCTGGTTTTCTTTCCATCCACCTCTTCATTCTCTTCTATACCAGTTCCCCCTCCCTTTCAGTCTCGTTTTGTTCACGTTATTCGTTTTATGTTCGCACTTCCCTGCTTCCAGTGAATGAGGGAGGAAGAAACAGACAGACAGGCACATACAGAACAGACAGACAGCACAGACAGACAGACAGACAGACAGACAGACAGACAGACAGACAGACAGAGACAGACAGACAGACAGACAGACAGAGACAGACAGGCTGACTGAATGACTGACTGTTTGGTTGATTGATTAACAGACAGGCTGACTGACAGAGACTGACAGACAGACAGACATTGGCTGATTGGTTGATTGGTCGATTGATACAGACAGACACAAATAGTGAATGAGTGTGAACGTGGAATTTTTGGCAGGAGAAGAAGAGAGGAATTGAGTGAGTGAATGAGTGCGTGAGTGAGTGAGTGCGTGAGTGAGTGAGTGCGTGAGTGAGTGAGTGAGTGAGTGAATGAGTGCGTGAGTGAGTGAGTGCGTGAGTGAGTGGGGTCGCGTGAGTAGTGAGGCGTTGAGTGAGTATTCGTGAGTAGTGAGTGAGTGAGTGCGTGAGTGTGCAGTATGGTAGAGTGGTGAGCGATGTCAGCTGGCGTGCATTAAGGTTTGATATTGGAATGTTCGGAGGCCAAATAAGCACTGCGGAGTCTTTCTATGAGGTCACACGCGGCCCCTTATACTTGTCTTTCTTTTATCACGAGCATCGTCATTTTCTTCTTAATTTCGTTCGCATTTTCTTTTCGTATTGATTCTTAGCTGTAGTGAAGATGATTTGCTGGCGTCGAGTGCCTCTGTGAGTAGAAAGTGCGGATTCGAGTGATGCTCATGATTCCGGGTTTCTTTGCCATGACTTGTGCTCTTTGGACGACGCGGGTCTGGTCATGAGTCGCCGGCGTGACACTCTTTTTTTCGAGAACCGTTAATTCTTGAGCGCTCGTTGCCTAAGTGACTCGCTGGGCTGGTTTGTGTCGTAATGACGGCGGCGGCGGGGAAGGGTGGGAGGGGGCGGACGCGCGATTTTTCATTCGGTTTCGTCTTTGGCTGGAATACGAACGGGCACACGCATGCCCTTAGGTGAAAATCGTGCAGATTACACGTTTGGCATCATATCCATTGCTGCACTCTCGCGTAAGCTCCGTATTTTAACTCATTTGTCAACATCGTCATTATCATTTTCTCGGAACCATAATCGCAAATCATAAGGGAACCATCATCACCATTGATAATGATGATAGTAATAGTAATGATATCATCATCACCACCGCCATCATCAGTCAGTACACCGCTACCACCAGCACACTGTTATCACCGCCACCACCATCATTGCCTTCCTCATCACCATCACCATCTTCATTTAGCATGGTTGAGTAGCTCAGATTATCCGTCGAAACGGGCGGCCGGGGATTGCACCTGAGAGATCCGCATCACGGGCGCGATAACGCCGCGCGGTAATGAGAGATCACGCCGGATAGGACCGAGTGGCTGGTGGCTTGGCTCGGGACCGGTTCTGGACGGAAGATCAGCGGTGGTGGTAGCGGGGTTGGCGGCGGTGGCGATGGCGGCGGTGGCGATGGCGGCGGTGGCGATGGCGGCGGTGGCGATGGCGGCGGTGGCGATGGCGGTGCTGTTGGTGGCGGTGGGGGCAGCAGCAGCGGCAATCGGGAGGTAATTTCTGGCGAGTTGGTGGGCGCGGCGGCGGCGGTGGCGGTGGCAGGATTTGCAGGAGGAGGTCGTGTCCTATGGGGGGGAGGAGCAGGAGCAGGAGCAGGAGGAGGAGCAGGAGGAGGAGCAGGAGGAGGAGGAGGAGGAGGGTGTCTGTAAGGTGGAGGGGGCGAGGGGGGGCGAGAAGAAGGAAGGGAGGGGTGTGGGGCGGAGGAAGAGAGGAAGGAACTAAATAAGCATGAAGTGAAAAATTGAAAAGATGGAAGGGAGGGAGGAAGGAAGAAATGGAGAACGGGATGACGAAGAAGTAGGGAAATCCATATGAATAAGATAAATGAAAGGAATGATAGAAAGTGTGATGATAATGCGAACGTTAAATGATGTAAAAACGGATTAATGAGAATAGAATTAGAATAAAAGAATATGAAAGAGATAGGTAAAATATGTAAAATAAAAAAGTTTAAGAGTTCAAGAAAAATGTGTAGAAAGAAAGGAAGGGGAATATGAGAATGGGGAATAGATAGAATGAAAAGAAATAAAAAGTGAAGAAAGGTGTATTTTTTAAATAGAAATATATTTGTGTTAATTTATGTGTTTGTGTCTGTCTGTGAGGCCGATTGATTTTCAGACACTACATGTTACTTAAATAAGCCATGGTAATAGAGATCAAGCATTAGAATAGCGGCTGATATAAGAAAAAAATCTGGAAATCGATAATCGAGTAGATAAAAAAAAACGAAAACGAAATTGTAAATTGCATTGCAGAGCGGCTACCTCACACGAGAGAGGCGTTTCGGGGTCTCAATTGACTAGCGGTTGATGCTGGAGGAGGTTGTGATCGGAGAATAAGATAAGAGAATGTATTTTAGGTTTATCTCTAGTAATTGATTCATTTTTTTGTATCTTGTGAGGAGAGTGTTCACTTTTCTTTTGTTCTTTACAGGTAAGGGAGGATGGCCGGAGAAAGTTCGAGGAGGAGAGATGGATCAGTATGTCACCTGGTTATTTATTTATTTATTTATTTTTAGTTCTTATCTTGACTCTTTCGGTTCGTCTCTCTCTCTCTCTCTCTCTCTCTCTCTCTCTCTCTCTCTCTCTCTCTCTCTCCCTCTCTCTCCCTCTCTCTCCCTCTCTCTCCCTCTCTCTCCCTCTCTCTCCCTCTCTCTCCTCTCTCTCTCCTTCCCTCTCTCCCTCTCCTTCCCTCTCTCTCTCTCCCTCTCTCTCCTCTCCCTCTCCCTCTCTCCCTCTCCCTCTCCCTCTCCCTCCCTCCCTCCCTCCCTCCCTCCCTCCCTCCCTCCCTCCCTCTCTCCCTCTCTCCCTCTCTCTCTCTCTCTCTCTCTCTCTCTCTCTCTCTCCCTCCCTCCCTTCTGTCTATTTGCCTGTCCTGTGTTATAGGGACTCAATATTTGTGAGTGAGATGCGCCGGCACGGAACCTACTAGCGGATGTAGAATTTTGAAGAAGTCTCCTGTCCGGAGGGGAGAAAGATATGACGATAAAACAGGAATAAAAGAGAGCTGTGAATAAAAAGGTAAACAATAAGAGAGTTGTATAAAAACGGACGATGTTAACCGGGGGTGGGGGGGATAAAAGGGGCTTTCGTTTATTTATATATTTTTTTAGATAAGGGTATGTGGAAGTATAAGAGTAAATGGGGGGAAAAGGGAAGGGCTAGAATTCACAGGGAATGGAAAATAGGCAGTAGGGCACGGCGACGGAGACCGGCCGAGGGCAAACACGAGGAAGAGACGAAAAGAGAACGGATGTTGGGCACGAGAAGGGGCCGTGTCCTTTGGGAGCCATGGGGTTCACTTCGTTTGCTGTCATTTCACGCATCTGTTTCGCCTGAACTTAATGTGCCGTGGTCTTCTCGATTTGCTAGTCTTCGCTCCCTATTTCCCTTCATTTGGGTAGTGCTTTGCTTCCTTACTCTCTCTCATTTCTATCCCTCTTTCCCTCCTTCGGTCTTTCCGTCTTGCTTTTTCCTTCCCACCGTCGGCTTTTCCTTTATACGCGCGGTCTCTCCCTTATACCCGTGGGCTCTCAGCGTTTTATATCCAATCTCCCTCGTCTTGTCCCACACTCGCCTTCCTCCCTTTTTCCCCCCAAATCGTAACGTGCTGTTGGATGAGGCTTCCCTTTTATCGGCATCTCTGGCTCCTTCATCTTACTACACTTAATCCTTGGAGAGGAAATCTATATTGGAGATGTTTTTCTTTTCGTGGAAACAAGTGAAAACCATTCTCGCTCATAACGTTTCATCTTTTCCCCCCACGATGAACTTCAGTCATGCATTCCCCCTCCCTCCCCATTTCTCTCCTCTTCGCCTGTTTCAGAATCGTTGTCATTCCCCTCTCTCATCCCCGCGCGTATCAGGTAGCAGTGAGAATGGGTTAATACGTCTCGGTCTGGGGAAGTAATCACTCTCATTGCTCCCTCGTTCTCCATTAGTGGTCATGAGTTCGTGAACTCGCCCGACCTTCACCACATTTTTTTTTCACTTGTGCTTCTTCTCATTCCGACGTGGTTGTGTCACCCTCGTTGAGATGACGGCTCTCCTCGGCGAGCTTCTTTCGCCCAACCGGCTTGTTCCCCTCGCTCCTCTCTCCCCCTTCCCTTCCCCCTCAACCTCCTCTCTCCTCTCCCTCCCCTCCTTCGCTCCACTCTCCTCTCCCTTTCCATGCTACTCCCTTCCCCTTCCTCTTTTACTCCCCCCGCGCCCCCTCCCATCCTCTCAGCCTCATTCTCTTACTCCCCCCTTCCCTTTCTTTCTGCCTTTCCTTCCCCACCACCCATCTCCCCGTCCTCTCTTCTCTTCCCCTCACGCTTCCCTCCCCTTCTTCCCCTCCCTCTCCCTCCCTCCCTCCCCCCCTCCTTCCCTCCCGAATCCTAGTCTCGTTTGCGTGTAAGTAGCATGTTCGTGGTGAAGTATAGCATTGTGTGACTTGCCGCATGTTGGCGCTATATATAACCTGTTTCTTTTGGGGTTTGTAAAGCGGCCCTCTTTTTTCGCCCTCCGTATTCTCCTCCAGCCTCCCCCCCCCCCCCCGGCCAACCTCCCCTCCCATCCCCTCCAGGTCCACCTCCCCCTCATCTCCCCCTCCACCCTCGAAGCATGACGTAGGCCTAACAAGTCTGAGAAAGAAGCCGCAGTCGGTTAATCTCTCGTGTTCGCGTCCCTGGCTGTAGGCATATGCGAAGAGTGCGTTGGAGTGGCGACACATGGCCTTTAGTTGGCGTGTGTTTTACTCTTCCTTAGCCACTCTACGCTATCCCACCTACCTCCTCTCGCCCTTCTCCCCTCTCCTCCCTTTCCCTCCCCTTCCCCTCCCTCCCCCCCCCCTCTCTCTCTCTCTCTCTCTCTCTCTCTCTCTCTCTCTCTCTCTCTCTTTTCTTCTTCTTCTTCCCTCTCCTCACTTCCCCTCCTCCTCCCTCATATTTTCCTTCCTACTTTCCTCTCTGCCGTCTTCTCTCTCCTTTCTCTTCTTTCCTCTCCTCCTCATCTTCCTTCTTCCCTCACCTCTCTTCCTTCCTCTCTATACCGAAATCTCCATTTTGCCCTCTGAACTCCCCTTATCATTTTTCCCTTCCCCCTCTCTGCCCACTTTCCTTTCCCCCTTTCTGCCCTCTCCCCTTCTCCCCCTGGCCCTCTCTTTCCTCTTCTCCCTTTCTGTCCTCTTTCTTTACCCCTTTTTGTAGCCTCTTCCTCCTCTCCTTTCCACTCCCCTCCACCCACTTCTCTCTCCTCGCTTCCGCGCGTGTTATCTCGGGCGTGCTCCTCGTGGCCCGTCCCACCGCCCTCCAAATCCCCTTTTCTCTCTAGGCCTATCGTGTCATCTTGTGCTACATTTCCTCTAAGGGCGGAAGTCTCTGCCGTCTCAACTCTCGACAGTCCTAATTTTGATGCATTGTTGATACTATTACTGTTATTTACATGAGTTGTCTAATCTCACGTCGAGCGTAATTCGTATCTTCCCAGACTTGCTACTCCTCTTCCCCCTATCCCCCTCTCTCCTTCCTTCGCCCCCTGTTATGCACACTCCCTTCGCCCTTCCCTCCCTCCTTCACCCTTCCCTCCCTCCTTCACCCTTCCCTCCCTCCTTCATCCTTCCCTCCCCCCTGCTCTCCCCTCCCCGCGAGAGGCCGGTCTTATCACCTTGGACACTCGCAGCTGTAAACAGGTTTTGTCAGGGTGAGCAGGAGCGTATGACCCGCCTTGTGCACATCCTGCTGCAGGCCGCTCTGTTTAGCCGCGAGACATTCTCTCTCTCTCTCTCTCTCTCTCTCTCTCTCTCTCTCTCTCTCTCTCTCTCTATATATATATAATATATATATATATATATATAATAAGTGTGTGTGTGTGTGTGTGTGTGTGTGTGTGTGTGTGTGTGTGTGTGTGTGTGTGTGTGTGTGTGTGTGTGTGTGTGTGTGTGTGTGTGTGTGTGTGTGAGCGTGCGTGCGTGCGTGCGTGCGTGCTGGTGCGTGCGCGGGTGCGTGCGTGTACGCTTACGGTTTTCCTTTTTTAGACCTTGGTGCCTGCTGGGCCTTGGCCAAGGTCACCCTCGACCTTTTGTTCTTTATATGAGTTCTTTATTTGAATTTTATTTACTAATTACGTATTCATATATATTCGTTGTCTATTTGTTTATGAATTTCTGTGCGGGGTTGCGTTGGTTTTGGTGGTTGTTATTCTCTGTAAGTGGGGGAAGGGGAGTTGAGGGGGATTTACAGACTTGTTAAACAAAGTGTTGTGTTGTGTCGCGTGTCCCTCTCCCTCTCTGCGAGCGTGATACATTTTCCAAACATTGATAAAAGATGCCTAGTAATTCAGAGCGAAGACATTCCTATTATATTCATATTTCAAAGCTCGCCTTATTATTTTTAGATGAAAATATCGGATGATTAAATAATGCCAGCAATTTGAAGACTCCTTAAGGATTTCGGAAACCTTTGTGCTAAGTCGTAATGCAAGAATCGGTATCGGAGTTATGCAATACCCTCCTCCGCCCACATTGCAGGGTAAAAACAGGCATAAGAGTGACAAACGCTTTTTCTTAGTTGACTGTTTCGTGCCTGCAATTTGCCTGATAACAGTCGCAAGCCTGCCACAAAGGCTAGTGGTATATTCGGCGGCAAAAGCAAGCAAACAATACAAGCAAGCAGGCAAGCAAGCAAACAATCAGGCATTCGTGCCATGGTAATCGGTAGCCTGACAACATCGCTCCGTCCTACAGCGAAATGGTGATCCGCCCGAATAAATTCCTCACGAGGCTGTTGCAGTATCCGATAAATCAATGTGCTATTATTGTCACTTAACAGCGCAAAGGAGGCAGCCAAGCACTCTTTGTGGGGCCGCTCTACATTGCGCTACCCGGAAGGGGGGAGGCTCGATGGGAGGGGGGGAGGGTGAGGAGGAGAGAGGGAGGGATGTGGGTGGGCGGATGGACGAGAGGGAACGAAGGAAGGAAGGAGGGCGGGAGGGCTTGACGAAAAGGTGGGTGTGGAAGGGAATGCATCTCAGTGAGTTACCAATGCTGCTTTTCTCTCTCTTACTCTCTTCTCTGTCATTTTTCGAATTTTCTTTGAGGCAAGTTTCCTCCAAGTGTGGCATTTCATGCATGAAGGGTCACTTCCGGCGGCTACGGGGGTGAGGGGATATCGGTGGGCCGCAGCCTTGTCGGAGCGTGCGTGGAGCGCGCACACCACCCTCGCCTTTTCCTCTCCCCCTTCCATTCCCCACTCCATTTCTCCTGCTCTCCTTCCGACCCTGCTCACGCCACCTTTCCCCTCCCCTCTCCTCCATACACTCCTCTTTATCCCTCTCCACGCTCTCCCATTCCCCTTATCCTGCTCTCTTCCCCCACTACATGGATTTCTGTGAATAGCTAAAAAGACCTCATAACGTTTTTTTCCGCTATATTGGAAGTGGCTTTCCTCTCTTGCTTGGCTTTCTGGACATGATGCTTGCAACTTGTGAGGGAGAAAGAAGACCCAAGACTGGGACCATGGGATGCGGGACCTGAGAACAAGGGCTTGGGAATTGAGACCTGGGACCTTGGACCTGGGTTTGGTTTTGGGACTTGGAACGACCATAAAACCGAGACTTGGACTAAGACATGGGAACTGATGTATAGGGTATGACTTGCTACTTGGATTAGTCTTAGAAGTTGTGACCTGAGACCGTAGATTTAGGACATGGGACCTGGACCTACTTAGGCCTAGGGATCTAGGACCTATTACTAAAGATACGGGTGGTATAAAGCCCAATAATTTTTGCAAGATATTCGAAAACGAGCGATGGGGCAAGGAAAGCAAGGCATCAATCTTCACCCTCCCTCACTCACTCTGCCGCGGAATGTGTAGATGATGGTGATGAGAGCCCGGACAGGTTGGGCGTCATTCATTGAAGACTTGCATTATCTAGCGGCACGCAAGACCCTCCCTGACTGTGACCTTGTAAACACCTCCCTCGGTCAACCTCTTAACCTATATTCCTTCCCACTTATATATCCTGACCTTTTTATACCCTCGACCCATTATACGATGATCTATATCCCCTCTCCTCCTTTCTCCTCCCTTCCCCTCCCATCCTATGTCTTCCCCTTACTGCCTCCTTCATCCTCTGGTGTACTGATTATGAACACTGCTCTGCCCTTGCTGACCTTGTATTATTTATATCTTGACCTTGTCAAGATATGAGATACACTTACATCCTTACCTTGTATGCTACAAGTTCACTTTTGAGGTGACGCTCGGCATTTGTAATTCATGCATGTTCCTCCCACGTCCTCGTGTTTGGCCTACTTTGGTGAAGTTGTAATAAATTGACCATTGTCTTCTGATATACTTGTAATGCTCGTTTTGTGATGAATTAGTGTATTCCCTAATCACGGGGTCCTTGTAATTTGGGAAGCGGGTGCCAGGTGAGTGGCACTCTGGTTCGAAAGTGGGGAAAAGAGGGAACAGACGAGGGCTACAGCAGGTGCTCGTTGTTCAGGAGGCTAGCAGGTGGTTGGTTGGGACGAGTGGGGAGCCGCTGAGGTTGGAGAGGCTCGTGGCGTTGGTGCGAGTTGACCAAGTTGAGTGGGCCAGACAAGACAGGAGCGCAGCCAGACCAGATCAATAGACACTAATACCCTCCTGCTGCTGCTGCCCCTACTGCTGTCCCTGCTGCTGCCCCATGTTGCCGTTTCTATGGGTGCTCCTGCTGCAACATGGCGCTGCTGTGATTTCATGGAAGCTGTTATGGTGCTGTGGCTGCATTTCTTGTTCTGCTGTTATTATGCGGAATTGGATTTTGTCGTCGTTAATATTTATTGCTTCGTGCCCGTGTTGGGTTTAAGCAGAGCCAGTGAAAACTTTTGCTTGTTTTGAACTGTTCCGTGCACATTCAGCTCACTGATCTGCATTGCTTCGTACCTGCCTGCCTTTCGCGATGTCGACATGTCTGACATGAACTTTTAATGGCCATTGTCGTCACGAAAAGAAAATGGAAAGGTTATTTATTTCTAAATTCTTTTTTCCTTACTTGGAGGAAAGAAAGAATGTTTATTTCTTTAATTGCTTTCCTCTCCACCTACCATTGACTCCTCGATTTGTGTGCGGGGCATTCGGGCTCGCCTGCAGGGGCCTGCGGCATGGTCGTTCTCGTCCATCCTGCAGATACGAGATGGCCTCGAAGGATGCTGATAAGGAGGGGGACTGTGTCTCTTGTCTCGGCCAATTTGCCAACACTCCTCCCTCCCGTTGTTACTCGTTCTCTTCTGCCTCAAGTTTCTCTTGCCACCTGTCCTTATTCCACCTTCCATCCTCTCCCGTGACTCTACCTTTTATCTGGTGTCACTCCTTTCATCATTTTTTCTGTAGCGTGCTTGTCCATTATCTATAAGGCCTACTCCCCTTTTCCACCGTCTGCTCCCCCTTCCACCGGCGGCAACTCATTCCACTCCGCTCCACCCCTCCATCCCGGCCGAGTCCTAACCCGTCGTCTACTGCATACATCAAAAGAAACGATTCCCTGGCGGCTGCTCTCTTTCTCACGTTATTTTATTACTTCGTTCAAGCTCCTCCCGATCTTCTGATCTTCTCACTCCTTCCACACACCACACTCACACACACACCTCACCCTTCTACCTTCTCGGTTCGCTCCCCTCTCTTCTCCTTTCATCGCTTTACCCCCCTTCTCCTTTCTCTTCCTTCCTTTTCCTTCTTTTCTCCTCCGGCCTCCCTCCTCTCATCATATTCGCTATTCCCTCTCTCGTAACTCCTCCCTCCTCTTTTCCTTCCCCTCTTCTTTTCCATCCACCGTCCTTTCTCCCTCTTCCCCACTCCCTTCCCTATCCCTTCATCCTCCTCCCTTGTTTATCCTCTCTCTTTCCCTCTCCCTTCTCCCCCTCCCTCCTCCCCCTCCCTCAGCGGACCTGTAAACCATTCACTGGGATTTACTTCGACGTGGCTCTTCGCGATAGCCATTTTTCAGCGATACTAACATTGTATGAATTGCAAAATATTTTCTCTCTCTCTCTCTCTCTCTCTCTCTCTCTCTCTCTCTCTCTCTCTCTCTCTCTCTCTCTCTCTCTCTCTCTCTCTCTCTCTCTCTCTCTCTCTCTCTCTCTCTCTCTCTCTCTCTCCTCCTCCCTCTCTCCCTCTCTCCCTCTCTCCTCTCTCCTCCCTTCTCCCTCCACTCCCTCCCCTCCTTACACACACAACACACACACACACACACACACACACACACACACACACACACACACAACACACACACACACACACACACACACACACATATATATATATGTGTGTGTGTGTGTGTGTCTGTGTCTGTGTCTGTGTCTGTGTCTGTCTGTCTGTGTTTGTATATGTCTGTTAACAGACGTTTGAAGTTAAAGTAGAAAAATCACTGTAAAATCACGTGTCTGACGAAAACCTCTCATTTGAATTTCAAGGACAAACAACTGACTGATTGTGCTTAGGAGGCTGAGGCGTCCCGGAATACCAAATTGAGCTTAGTAGGCAGTAGGAATGGCTGGCTGGCAGGAGTCGGTTTGTCGGCATGCCAGGGGTGGGGGTTGGGTGGGGGTGGGGGAGATTGTTATTGTCAGAACATTTTGCAGTGACAGATTTCGCGCGGATTAGCAAGAGGTGGGTTGCGCGATCGACTTGGGGGGGGGGGGCTCCATCGACACTTGTTTTTTTTTTAATTCTTCATTTGTATTTTATTTATTTATCTTTTTTATTTGTAGTTAGTTTTCAGATGATGTTTAATCCGTTTGTAGATAAATGATAGGTATTTTGAATAGTGGATAGTATAGGCACACGCATGTATACTTTTGTTTGATTCATTCATAAATACACACATACATACATACATACATACATATAAACATACATACAAACATACATACAAACATACAAACATACACACACACACACACACACACACACACACACACACACACACACACACACACACACACACACACACACACACACACACACACACACACACACACACACACCGCGCGCGCCACGTATCATAGAGGCAGCATACAAAGAAACATATGACTATTATTTATTAGATGAGAAGGACAGAAACACACCATGAATACACACAGAGGGATGATCGCAGCGAATGAAGAACATGTGATCATTGGGCAGCGGTCGCGAAGAAGCTTCAGGGATGCATAGAGTCTGGGCACGAGAGTCCGGCGTGTGACGCCCCAAGAATGCGGCCGAGACAAGGAAGGTTTTGATCCCGCTGGATCTGTGGACTGACATTTTTCTTGCAGATCTGTCACGTTGTTCAGTTAGATAGTGGGTGGATAGGGATGGATGATGGCACGGGTGGAGGGTGGAAGATGGACGGGGGAGAGTGGTTGGTTTTGAGATGAATTCTTATGAATGTGCCAGGATGGACGGATGATTAGATAGATGGATGGATGGACGGGTGGATGGATGGTTGGACGGAGGGATGGATGGACGGGTTGATGGATGGTTGGACGGATGAATGAATGAATGAATGAATGATTGGACGCATGGATGGACGGATGATTAGATGGATGGATGGACGGATGGATGGATAGAGATCGATAGATAGATAAATAAATACACATATTAATTTGTTATGTATATGATTTTGATTGCATTGGATTTCTTATTGGTGTCGCATTTCGCCTGCATGTCGACCGCGCTGCATCCGAGGCACGTGTTTGTGTGCGCTTGTCACTTCCAAGGTAAACATGTCATGCACTGGTAGAGTGGTAGTGTCATTGGCATAAGCAAGTGGAGCAGGGATCTTTGCCGGCGAGTGGCGAGCGAGGGTATGTGTGCATTTGTGAGTGTGTGTGTCTTTCGTTCACTGCATTTGTGTGTACGTAATTATAGTTGGATATTATATATAAACATCCTCCTCTTCACATATGTTTCTTTCCTTTTGACAATCTTAAATGAACGAAGCATCTCCGGTGGTCAAGACAAACGAGAACAAGCCAAGATACTTGCGAGTGGGGTCACGCCGTGGGCTTCCGGCCTGATGTAAATGTTAAGACCAAAGGCCAGGCGCCCCTCCCCCTCCTCCTCCCCCCTCCACCCCTCCATGGCACGTCCGCGAGATAGGCACGAGGGCGAGCGGGCGAGCGGAGGGAGGCCAGCCGTTGTTGCTTTCGTTGCTTGCCCCTTGGTTTCTGGCGGTGCTTGCTGTTGGATAAAAGGGGTATAATAGCGAGGTGATTATTATTTTTTTTCTCTCGGTCGTTTGGTGATTTTGACCGACGTTTGGTGCGCGCGTTAGAGTGTGAAGAAAAAAAGAAGAAAAAAATATGTTTTGGTTTTGTTATCGTAGGTGTTTCGGTACTTGCTCCGTCAATTTCTAAATGAGTGTCCCATTGACATGCACTGAAGTGGGCATTTGTCCGGTACCAGAAGAATTACGGCCGGAGTTTCGAGGGCCAGAGTGGAGGTCGTGAGGGGCTCAATGGCATCGCTTCTCCTTCACGCCCTACGCGCTTCACTCGTCTTGCCTCTCGCCTCTCGCTTCCAAGTCGCCATACACCAGCCTCGGTCTGCGTCAACGCGGCTGTGCTCCGGTGCCCTTCAGTCTGCAGATGTGTTTTCTCGCTTGTTTTCTCGTCTCCGTATAAAGCTCGTTCAGTTTCTTTCGTTATTTAGTCTTCTTTAGCAATCTGAATTTTGTTCGATCTTTGACAGTCTAGGTGTCTGTCACTTGTTGCGATTGCTTACCATATTTCGTTCTATGCCCTTTATCATTCACTATTTCTCCCTCTTTCCATTTCATCGTCCTCCATTTTTCCTTTCTTATCGTCTATTCCTCTTCCTTATCGTCCGTTCCTCCTCTTTCTTAGCCTCTGTTCCTCTTCTTTCGCTTTCTTTTCCTCCTCACCCTCGGCGGACGGACAAACGCGCCTCTCGCCAGACATCAGGGCGTCGAGGTCACGGGACCTTCTCCGCGGCCGTCCCTTCAGGGCTGGCCGCTTGAGTGAATAATTGTAATAACAATCATTCGAGTGTCTGTTCGTGGAGACGGTTGGGATTGGGGTGGGGTGGGGGTGTATAAAGAAGAGGGGTTGGAGGTGAGGTGGGGGAAGGGGGAGAGGTGGAGAGGGAAGGTGGGGTCTTTTCGATGCCCGTCCACCTGCGAGGAGAGTCCATTGTGCATAAGGACTTTTTTCTGTCTGACGGGTTTGGGTGGATGGGCCTTGTGTACGGCGTGCTACACTTGTATTGCTCTTTCTTTTACCTGTCCTCTCACCCTCCCTCCCCGACCCTACTTCGCAAACCTCATCAACCCCCTTCAGTGCCTAACACGATCTCCGGAGGAACTCTGGAGTGCCACTTGAGTCCCGAAAAAGGAGAGTGAGAGAGAGAGCTGAATAGAGAAAGACCGAACGAAAAGAGGAGAGAGAGAAAGAAAGAAAGAAAGAAAGAAAGAAAGAAAGAAAGAAAGAAAGAAAGAAAGAAAGAAAGAAAGAAAGAAAGAAACAGTGAGAACGAAAGAGAAATGGACATTCACTGCCCCAACTTATTATAGTTAAGTGGGAGCACCGCATCAGAGCATTTAGCGTGGGTTTCCATGTGGTAGGAGACATCTGGTCGATTAATTGATTATTTGAAAAAATGTCTTGGTGACTAGTTATTGTTTTTTGTACATTATACTGTATGTATGTATTTGTGAAGAGAGTGTCTAGGCCGTATTAAAGGGAGAGGTAAAAAGAGAGATATAAAGAGAGGTATGAATGTATGAATACACAAATAAATATATGACGAATAAGCAAAACGAAAGGAAAACATAGCAAAAGAACCCATAAAAAAGCTAAAGGACTTAAAATTCTAATATAAGGACAATGTAGAGGAGATAAAAAAACGAGTCAGGAAAACAAACAAACAAACAAAAAGCCAAAGGCAAACACAGTAGCAGCCGAATGAACAAAAGAGCAAATCAGAGAGCGACAAAAGGTACCTTAAGAGGGGGTGGGGGCAACCGGCCGATAGAACAACAACAACAACAACAACAACAAAACAACAACAACAACAACAACAACAACAACAACAAAAAGGAATTGAGGACGAGTACAATAAACAAAAATCAAACAAATTGCAGGTGTGTCTCCTCCCCTCTTCCCACCTCTTCCCCTCCCCCTCCCTCCTTTCCCCTCATTCACCCGGGTACAATATTGATCTACGAGTCCGCGTGTGAGCTGTTATCAGATGTCGCCTACTCGTGGACATTAAACCCTCCCCTCACGTCCTGGGGCCCCTCCCATCCCCTCTGGACCCTCCCCTTGTTTCTCCCTTTTCCCTTCTATGCTTTCCCTTCGCTACAGTCCCTCTCGTGGGACTCCCCCTCCTCCCCTTCTCCCCCCTCCCCTTCAATCCCTCACATGTTCCCCAATTCCCCTTGGTGTAGGTAGGAGGGCAGGGGCAGGCGTGGGGGGGGGTCACCTCGATCGCCTCTGTGTATGTGTGTATGTGTTGTGATGGTGAATGAATGAGAAATCAATACGGCGCCGTCGATTTACTTCCTTCGCTAGGTCTATCCCCTCGTTTCCACGTGGTGCCGAGGGGGGAGCGACCGCTGGCGAGCGTTAAGAGTTCGAGAGAGAGAGTTAGTTAGCGAGTCAGGGATTTGAATGAGAGAGAGAGAGAGAGAGAGAGAGAGAGAGAGAGAGAGAGAGAGAGAGAGAAAGAGAGAAAGAGAGAGAGAGAGAAAGAGAGAGAGAGAGAGATTGATTAAGTTGAGAGATTTAGAGGAGGGAGAGAGAGAGGAAAGAGACAGTAGGGAAATGCATGTTTCTGGGAAAAGAGAGATAGAGATAGAGAGATTTGAATTAAAGAGCAAAAAGGAATATAGAATGGTACAGAAAAGTGAGGGACGAGGAAAAAAAAACTATCGTCTCTCTCTCTCTCTCTCTCTCTCTCTCTCTCTCTCTCTCTCTCTCTCTCTCTCTCTCTCTCTCTCTCTCTCTCTCTCTCTCTCTTTCTCTTTCTCTTTCTCTTTCTCTGTTTTTCTCTTTCTTGTTTTCCTCATCACACCCCCCCTCATTTGTCTTTGTATAAACGTAGAGGAGAACGCGCTAATTGATAATTTTAATGACGCGGATGCATTTATAATCCATAAGTTACTTAAGGAATCAAGTAAAGGAAAGGGAATGGAGATACAGAGGGACAAGGTTTACAGAAAAAAGAAGAAAAGGAAGAGAATGGGAATTGGAGAAATGACAGAAATAAAGAAAATGTGGAAAAAAGGTTGACGGAGAAAAAGCAATAGAAGAAAACAATAAAAGAAATTTCGTAATGTATGACAAAGAAAAAGAGCCAGAATAAGAAGAAGGAAGGAAATGAAAAAGAGAAAAAGAAAACGAAAATTCGAAGAAAAATAATAAAAGGTAAGAGGAGAGGAACAATCGGGGAGAAAAATTTTATTATTATAGAATAATAAAAGATTAGAGGAGAAGAACAGTTGGAGAAACTAACAGAATAAAAGAAAAGAAAAGAAAGGAAAAAGTGGATACCGGGCGGGAATTCAGTGGCGGATGAGGAAGGTAAGTAGGAAGAGGATATGGAAGTTGGCGGCGGACGGGAGGGAAGGGCCTCGTTTAGTGGGTCGTGGGGGGAGGGAGGGGGGGAGAGGAAGAAAGGGAGGAAGGAGGGGGAGAAGGAGGGAAGAGGGAAGTGGAGCATAAGAGGGCGGGAGGGAGTGCAGGGAGGGAGGGGGATGTGGAGGGAATGGAGAGGATAGGAGGAGAAAGGAAAGAGGAAGAGGGGTAGGGGAGAACGAAGGAATAGGAGATGGGATGGAGGGAATGACTTGGGGAAGGAATGGGGAGGGATGTTAAATGAGGGGGAGAGGAGAATAAGAAAAAAGGAAAATGGGAAATGGGCGGGAACGGGTGAGCGGGCGGGCGAGCGGGCGAGCGGGCGCGCAGGCGGGCGGGCCGGCGGGCGGGCGTGTGTGCGTGTGTGGGCGGGCGGGAAGGATTCATAGCAAGCAGGCAGGATGACTTAAATTCAGGTAGTCTGGCTGGCTGGCTTTCTCGCTTCTGGTTGATTGGTTGGTTATTGGCGGACAGGCTGTCTGGTTGGGTGGTTAGATGGACGGGCAGCCTGGTTCGTTGTCTCACGTGTCTTGTCGTTTTTCTTATTGATGGGCTGGCGGGCTGTGGCTAATGGAAGCTGGTTGCGCAAGCAAGAAGGAAAATACTATGATGAAATGACCGGAGGAGAATACTTAGTAGGTGGATGGATGAATAGGTAGATGGAAAGATAGATAGATAAATAGATAATAGATAGATCGATGGGTAAATGGAGGGATGGATGGATAGGTAGATGATGTGTAAGGTAGGTAGGTAAGTAGATAGGTAGATGACGTGTTAGATGAATGATGTGACTGCTTTGATGATGTATTGACGGGTATATTGAATCAGTTATACTTTTTATATATTTTTTTTACAGGAAAAATGGAAATAGACAAAAAGGGGAAGAATATGTTAATGGATAGATCGGTAGATGAATAGGCATTAGTGAATAATTCGATGTATTGATAGACAAAAAGGAGCAGAGAAAAAGGAATCCAGATAGACGAGAAACTGACTATTTAAGGCAAGGATGCAGCCAGACAGACGAGAGACAAGGAGGCGGCCATCCTTTCACAGCAGATTTCGACACATGGAATGTTAATGAATGGAGAACATCATCGCGGCGCGCATTCGTCTGCCCATCACTCGCTCTCTCGCCCCGCTCACTCCCTCCCTCGCTCTCGCCCTCGTACACAAGGTCGTTTAATCGCCTTCCGAGGACCTTCTGCAGGACGCGTGGGACCTTCACCTTCCCACGCGCTCCCGGCTCCTCTAAGATGCCCTTCATCGTGCCACACTCGGCCCATTGTTGTTCCGTCCCGGCGCTAGGAACCGTTGCGCCGCCCACCCTCTTGCGCTTGAATGGGGGAGGGGATGAGGGAGGGGGGGAGAAGGAAGGAGAGGGAGAAGGAAGGAAGGGAGAAGGAGAAGGAAGGATAAGGAGAAGGAAGGATAGGGAGAAGGAAGGAGAGGGAGAAGGAAGGAGAGGGAGAAGGAAGGAGAGGGAGAGGGAGAGGGGTGGAGGGAAGGAGACAGGATGAGTTACGGAGAGGGTAAGAATGACGATGAAGATAATAGAGGAGAGAGAGGGTGGGGAAGGGATAGGGAAATGGAAAGGGAGAAGGGGGAAGAAGAGGAAAAGGAAGAAAAAAGGCTAGACTAACTAAATCATAACCGATGGAAACTGGAGAAGAAAAAGAAACACCAGACATAAAAGAGGAAGAGGGAAGAAAGAACACATTGAAATTAGAGGTCAAATTGGGGGAAAAAAAAACAAAACAAAACAAAAAAAAACAAGACCAGACTCAAGAAACTACCCAGACGCCGCGTCCCGCCGACCAAGGCCCCCGACGTCGGCTCGTGCGAGACCGGCTCTCGTCGGGCGTCGTCGGGCGGCTGCGCCTTCACTCGCGTGTCGCAGGCGTTACCAACGCCCGGCCTCGCAAGGATGGTTATTTTTTTGCGCCCACGAATCCGTCGCGCAGTCGGTCGGGACTTGGATTGGCCTTCGTGAGACCCCGGGCACTGAGGCGAAGAGCCCTCGGAGAAAGAATGCTGTTTTTCACAAAAAAAAGAAATAGAGCGTTTGTACCCGGAGGTACAAATAA
>NC_051401.1:41594335-41596835 GCF_015228065.2 Penaeus monodon | reverse complement strand
ATGTGTGCACCCACGCACACGGACGCACATGCATACACGCACGCAAAAAAAAGAGGCATTCTCACTCTCACTCTCTCAACCACACTTTGTCTCTGCCACACATATATTACATTAAAATGCGGCAGCTCGGGACCAGAAGCGGAAGGAAGTTTCCACCCCAATCTCAAGAAATAATGAACCGGGTTGAGCGATATTAACATTCAGATAAATAAACAGATGAAATCAGACAGATGGATCTCTAGCCCTAGAAGGAAACCACACTCCTCCCGGACCCACACTTTTTCTATACCCACTCACCTGGTGCACGAGTGTTCGCTTATCAGATTAACCAAAGGTACACGCACACCTAAACCCACACCCACACGCGCGCGCGCGCGCATGTACAGACGATACTTCCCACGATCTCTCTCTCTCTCTCTCTCTCTCTCTCTCTCTCTCTCTCTCTCTCTCTCTCTCTCTCTCTCTCTCTCTCTCTCTCTCTCTCTCTCTTTCTCTCTCTGTTTCTCTTTCCTTTCTTTTTTCGTTCTCTTTCTCACAAGCACGAACGCACGCGCGCGCTCACACACACACACACACACACACACACACACACACACACACACACACACACACACACACACACACACACAACACAAAAAACACACACACACATATACAACACATACACATACACAACACACACATATACAACACACAACACAACATACCACACAATCACACACAACACATACACAAACACAATACACACACAACAACACACACACAACCACACTACACACACACACAACACACACTCAACACACACATAAACATAAAATACACACATAACACACACACACACCACACACACACACAACACACACAACACACAACACACACACACACCACACATACACACACACACACACACACAATACACACACACGACACACACGATACACACACCACACGACACACACACGACACGCACGCACGCACACACACACACACACACACACACACACACACACACACACACACACACACACACACACACACACACACACACACACCTCTACCTGAAAAAAAGCGTATCAATTTCATGCCTTCATTATTATTTACTTTACTCTCCGAATATTCAGCATATATTTTTATTAGTTTCCAGTCAGCGTAAGGAATGGAGTGAAAATTGTCTCGTTGCACGCGGAGGGGACAAAATCTGGGCTCGAGATCGATGGTTGCGGCAGGTAGTAATTTGTCCAGGTGAAGAATGGTTCCTTCGCGTCGCTAATATTTACCTGTTCCAGCTGTTTCTTGTGCCTCCGCTTGATCACCGTCGCCGCCGTCATCTCCTCCGCTCTTCCGCGTGGGATGTGTTGTTTTCTTGGGTTGTGTGTGTTGCCTCCACCAGGGGCGTGCATGAGGTAGGAGGGAGGGTTGAGTTCTTGGCATTTTTTTTTCTGTAGTGTCCCTTTAGTCTAAATTACCATTTTAAAATGTAAATTCGGCCAGTTGGCACTTACTTGAATTACGTGATTAGTTTATATATTTGGAAAATATATCAGCAAAAAAAAAAAATCGATTTGTTTCCTTTATTTTTAAATGCATCGATTTTAATACAATTCAAGAATATTTACCAAAAGCAGTTTTAAGATTCTTCGTTGTGCGTTACGAATGCAATATGTTGACTACACACCGTTGTGCATTTCATAAAAATGACTGGAGGGAGTGTCCTTGTTTCGAGTGAGTTCCTCCTCTTCTCAAAGGCTGTGCACGTCCCTGAACTTCGCTGGATAAGGCTGTGTGTTTGTCGGCGCTTATTGGCTTCTTGGCGTCTTGGTTTGACAGCAGGGTTATGCGGAGTTCTTGGCGGACGGTGGTGAGAATTTATAGATTGTCATGAATATGGGGCTGATGGGAACTTCGTGTTGTTTGCTCTGAAACGTAAATGAGGGATGGCAAATACGTTGAGGAGAGAAAGTCCTTTGGGAAAAAGTGACAATCGGGAAAGAAGAAAAATCGATAAGATGAATCAAAGCCCTGTGAAGAGAACAAGATATTTGCCAAAGGAGTGTTGCATGAGAACGTGTGATGTAGGACACGAGCCAGATTTCAGGCTTAACCGACTTGAAAGACGATGGCTCTCTGATGTATTGTCCGTTGGAGGCGATACTTGCCACGATCACGCGAATCATGGCTGCGAATCATACGACGATGGAAGACGTTCTGTGAGTGATTTTGCCCCTTCCTCCCCCGTCTATGTATCTCTCTCTCTCTCTCTCTCTCTCTCTCTCTCTCTCTCTCTCTCTCTCTCTCTCTCTCTCTCTCTCCTCTCTCTCTCTCCCTCTCTCTCTCTCCTCTCTCTCTCTCTCTCTCTCTCTCTCCTCTCTCTCTCCTCTCTCTCCCTCTCCTCCCTCCTCCCTCCCTCCTCCTCCCCTCTCTCTCCCTCCTCTCCCTCCCCTCCTCTCTCCTCCTTCTCCTCTCCTCTCTCTCCCTTCACTCACCCTCACTCACTCCTCCC
>NC_051401.1:41581835-41586835 GCF_015228065.2 Penaeus monodon | reverse complement strand
TATTGTTATTGTTATTGTTATTATTGTTATTATTATTACATATATCTTTATTTTATGATTCTTATTGACGTTTCTTGTATTATTACTATTACCATTATTATTTATTACTATTATTGTGGTTGCTGTTGTTGTTTCTTTTTGTTAATTACGTTTATTGTATGATTATCATCATTTTGAATGCAATTGTTCTTTGTATTGATGAATTAGCTTGTTTGGTTCAGTTATCCTGTTCAGTCAGTTTATTTTACCTGTCTTTGTTCAATAAACCCTCTTGTATTCGTGATTGGAAATAAAATGGAACAAAAAAAAGGGAAGGGACAGTGAATAGAATCAAAGAAATGAAAAAAAGAAAGAAGAAGTAACAGCAATAAAGAAGGAAAAGAAAGAGAGAAAGGAACAGTAAAGAAAGAAAGAAAGAAAGAAAGAAAGGGAAAGTAAAGAAAAAGAGAAAGAAACACGGAAGAAGTAAAAAAATATAAAATAATAAAAAGGAAGAAAGAGAAAACGAACGAAGAGGAGAGAGAGAAAGAAAGTGTGGAAATGTGTTGCGAACGAGGCGAACGAACGCCGGAAAATATGCAGAACAAGTTGGAATAGCCTATATTGTGATTTTATCATTCATTGTTTCATCGTTTCGGAATTGTGTTTTCGGCAGTGAACGAGTCGCCGGGAGATGGGATAGGTGGGAGGAAAGAGAGGGATAGGGATAGGGCACGAAAGGGATGGAGGTGAGGGATGGGGTGGGGAGAATTTTGGAGGGGGTGGGGTTGGGGGGGGAGAAAAGAGGAGGGAAAGAGAGAAGAGGGAGAAAAAAAACGGGTTTCGGGTATGTTTAGGGAAGAGAGTAAGGGAGGAAAATATTTATGAAATGGTGGGAAGAGAAGGACTGGGGTGAAGAAGAGTGGGACGAGAAGAAGGGGAGAGTTTTCACGTGGTTCCCAATCGCCCCCCCCCCCCCCCCCACACACACACACACGTTCCCTGCCTATTCTCCCCTTTCCCCCCATTCCCCCGTTCCTCGTAGAAGCCTTCTCCCCTGATCCTCTCCCTCTCCTTCTCCCTTCCTCTCCCTCCCTCTCCCTCCTCCCTGCCTCTCCCTCCCTTCCCTTCCCCTTCTCCCTCCCTTCCTCTCCCCCCTCCCTCCCTTCCTCTCCCCGTTTCCCTTCATTCTTCTCCCCCTTTCCCTCTTCCCTTCTCTGCCTATCCCCCTTTCCCTCCCTTCCTTTCCCCCTTCCCCCCCTTTCCTCTCCCCCTTTCCCTCTCCATTCCCTCCGTCTCCCTCCGTCTCCCTCACACGTGGCGGGCGGCCGGGCCCTCCCTTGACAACTCGCCCATGAATGGAGGGTTGAGGCGACCATGCCACGGCGGCGCTGCTCGGGCCCTTCCCGCGGGCTCGTCTGGGATGGGATGGTCTCGTGGGCGAAAGCCGGGGGGGGGGGAAGAAGAGAGGGAAGAGAGGAGAGGAGAGGGGGGAGGGGGGAGTGGCGAGGAGGAAGAGAAGAGAAGAGAGAAAAGAGAGGAGGGGGGAGTAAAGAGGAGAAGTTAGAGAGAGGATGAAGATGAGGGAGAAGGAAGGGGATGTATTAGAGAGATAGGTGAAAACAGGGGTGGATGGGGAATAAGAGCGAAAGAGAAGGGAAATGTGTGTATGTGGTGGGGAAGAGGGGAAAGAGAGATGGAGGCAAGGTGGGGAAGGAGGGAGGATGGGCGCGAGGGGAGAGGGCGAGGGGAGTGAGGAGGGCTGTGGGAGGGAGGGGGAAAGTGGGGGGGAGCCGTGTGTGGCTGCGACCTGCCTGCACTATTGATTATTGTTACAGCAGACCTTATGCGCCGCCACCCAGGGATGCTCCGGCCCGAGACTTCCACTTGGAGGCTTCGGGAGGAGGAGGAGGAAGGAGGAAGGGAAGAGGAGGATGGAAGGGGAGGGAGAGTAATAAAGAGAGGGATTGGGAGAGAGGACAAAGAAGGAAGGGAAGAGGGAGAGACAGGAGGTGAGGAATAGGGAGGGGGAGAGGAATGAGGCGAGGTATAGGGGGAGAGGGATCAAAAGAGGAAAGGAGAGAGGGAGATGAATAAAGAGAGGGATTGGGAGAAGGAGAGAAGTAATGAGATGGAGAGAGGGAGAGAAATCAAGAGGTGAGTGCAAGCCGGAGATGAGTAAGGGGAGGGAAGAAGAGGAGAGGGATGGGGAAGGAAGGGAATTAAGAGGAAGGGAGATTGGAAAGATAGAAAAAGGGAGAGGAAAGGCGAAAGGACATAAGTGAGAGGAAAATAGAAACAAAGAAGAAGGCGAGGAAAAAGAGAGCGTGCGGAGAGGTGGTGCTTTGAAGACAAGTATATAGAATGGGAGTGGATGATGGAGAATGGGGAGGAAGAGAAGAATAGATAGGCAAGAAAAAATGAAGTGGAGGCTAGGGAAGAAGAAGGGGGGAGATGGCGAATAGACATGGGAAAGGAAGAGATCTTGAAGAAGGAAGAGATGAAAAAGTGCACACTTGCAAAAGGAGAATTAGTAGGAAGAGAAGAGAGGGGATTACAAAGGGAAGGCGTAGGCAAAGGGGAAGGGACGTAGAATGAAAAGATAAAGCGAAAGTAAGGGATATTTAAGTAGTGGGAGGGGAGGTGCTCCGTGTGAGTGAGAAGGCATGGGAAAAGGGAGAGAGGAAGAATATGATGACAAAAGATGATGCAAACAGGAGAGAGTGAGTGCCCCCCAAACGCGCGCGCACGCACGCACGCACACACACACACACACACACACACACACACACACACACACACACACACACACACACACACACACACACACACACACACACACACACACACACACACACACACACACACACACACAGGTTGACCGACGCACAAACACATATACATGGGGATCTAGATGTAAAAATAAGAAAACAAAAGGCAGATGGATGATGATTAAGAGGTAAAGATCGATTAAGAGAGTAGATAATATTTTGAAGACATAAAGATGCAAATTGGGCAACGGAAAACATAGTAAGATAAACGGCGTGGAAAGAAGGATATTAACCGAGACAAGACAAACAGATAAAGGAAAAACGAGGAGGCGGAGAAGGAGAGAAATTGGTCGGGGCAATGTTATTAGGATACAAATGCACTCAAAGGTTACCTCGGGCACGGTGCAACGCGGATCCAGACGGTACTTAATTCGAGATGGAATTCCCGGTCCAAGGGGAATTCGTCCTCGAGGGATGCGCCCTAAGATCGCGCTGCCCTGGCCCTCGCCCTGGCCCTCGCCCTGGCCCTCGCCCTGGCCCTCGCCCTGGCCCTCGCCCTGGCCCTCGCCCCTGTGTCTGTCCGTCTCAGCCTTTGTCTGTTGTAGTCTCTCTCGTTTT
Organism: Penaeus monodon; assembly: GCF_015228065.2. Taxonomy (NCBI): domain Eukaryota; kingdom Metazoa; phylum Arthropoda; class Malacostraca; order Decapoda; family Penaeidae; genus Penaeus; species Penaeus monodon. The sequence goes on along the minus strand of NC_051401.1, from coordinate 41,583,467 downwards.
CTGTTTCTCTCTCTTTTGTCGCTCGCTTGTAATACTGCTCTTTCTTTTTTCTTTCTTTCTTTCTTTCTTTCTTTCTTTCTTTCTTTCTTTCTTTCTTTCTTTCTTTCTTTCTTTCTTTCTTTCTTCCCTCCCTCCCTCCCTCCTCCTCCCTCCCTCCTCTCCCTCCTCTCTCTCTCTCTCTCTCTCTCTCTCTCTCTCTCTCTCTCTCTCTCTCTCTCTTCTCTCTCCTTTTCCTTCTCTCTCTCTCTTCCTTTCTTCCTTTCTTCCTTTCTTCCTTTCTTCCTTCTCTCTCTCTCTTTATTCCTTTCTTCCTTTCTCTCTCTCTCTCTCTCTTTCCTCTTCTTTTTCTCTCTTCTCTCCTCTCTCCTCTCTCTCTCTCCTTCTCTCTCTCTTTTCTCTCTGTTCTGTGTGTGTGTGTGTGTTGTGTGTGTTGGTTTTGTGTGTGTGTTGTGTGTGTGTGTGTGTGTGTTGTGTGTGTGTGTGTGTGTGTATGTGTGTGTGTCTGTCTGTGCCTTTTGCCTGTGCCTTTGTGTATGTATCTCTCTCTCTCTCTCTCTCTCTCTCTCTCTCTCTCTCTCTCTCTCTCTCTCTCTCTCTCTCTCTCTCTCTCTCTCTCTCTCTCTCTCTCTCTCTCTCTTTCCTCTCTCCCCTCTCTCTCCTCTCTCTCTCTCTCTCTGTGTGTGTGTGTGTGTTGTGGTGTGTGTGTGTGTGTGTGTGTGTGGTGTGTGTGTGTGTGTGTGTGTCCTGTCCTGTCTGTCTGTCTCTGTCTGTCTGTGCCTGTGTCTTTGTGTATGTATGTATGCATATGTGTATGTGTACGTGTATGTGAAAGATAGCGAATGAGAGAGAGAAAGAAAAAAGTAAGAAAGAAGAAGGAGAGAGAGAAAGGAAAAAGAAAGAAAAAAAGAAGAAAGAAAGATAGAAATAAAGAAAATGAGAGAGGGAGAGAGGGAGAGAGAGAGAGGGAGGAGAGAGAGAGGGAGAGAGAGAGAGGGAGAGAGAGAGAGAGAGAGAGAGAGAGAGAGAGAGGGAATAGAGAGAGGGAGATAGAGAGAGGGAGAGAGAGAGAGGAGAGAGAGAGAGAGGGGAGAGGAGAGAGAGGAGAGAGAGAGAGAGAGGGAGAAGAGAGAGAGAGAGAGCGAGAGCGAGCGAGAGAGAGAAAGAGAAGGGGAGAGGGAGGTACATTTTAGGGAGAATAAAGAAAAGTGAAGAGGGTGAAAGGACAAAAACAAATAAACACACAAGCGTCTCTTTGTTTGTGTGTGTTGTTAGTGTTCACCGACGAGTGGCTTACCGACCCTGCCATCAGGTCTCCTCCAAAGATCTTTGTACATGGATACAGTATTTTTTCAAGATTCTGGAAATTCCTTTCATTGTGCTTTATTGCATTCGCGGTAGAGAGCGCACAATTTATACGAATGTAACATTTTTCTTGTAGTGAAATATGGCGCGGCTGCTGCGTAGATTTATTAACATTTATAGTAGGATGACGTACCCGTCTGTGCTTTATAACTAACGTGACATTTTCTTTTGTGTTACAGATACTGTGATGGCTGTTGGTGGATAGACTAGACCCGCCGGCAGGGCGACCTGCAAAACCCACGCCCACTTAGTGTATACCCACCTTCCTCC
>NC_051401.1:41574335-41579335 GCF_015228065.2 Penaeus monodon | reverse complement strand
GCCTTTGCCTTTCCTTTCCGCTTCTTTCTGGGGCAGCCTTGCTTTGATAAGATCAAGATATCTCTGTCAGATAGCCATGGTACGCATTCTAGCAAGCGTCGACCGCACATTGGTATTGCAAGTTGCATTCCTCAAGAAGGGGGGGGGCGATCCCTTGTCGTATCATGACCTAACGCCCAGCTGAGTTTAGAGCCAGTCATGGTTTATTATTAGTTCGTGGGGGTTTATTTGTAGGCACTCTTTTATCATCTTGTTTTTTTAATTTAGTGTACCCTCACTGTACTCACCTAGATCCACCAATCTGAAAAAAATACGCCTTTTTCGTCGACTCCGCGCTGGCTGGCAAGGACGCCGCCGAACACGTTGTGGCAGCGCATTGTTTACATTTTAGCCCCGCTGTGATACTTTGACCTTTGCTATTGGATGGCAACCACTTGGTCCAGACATTTTGGTCGTGCTGTTTTAGCAGGAATTCCTCGGGTTGAATTTGTGTGTTATAAGTGCAGTGTAGTATTATTGATGCTTATCTTTGCTTGATGGCCTCTACATTATCTGTTCTCACTGATTTTTTTTTAGCCAGATCTTACCGTCATTATTTTTTGTGACCGTTTATTTTTGTTTAGCCGAATTCTCGTTCGATTTTGTCATGACCTTTTCTTTCCTTCTTCTTCAAGATCAGTTATTCACACTTGACCCTTGATTTGTACATCCTTCCCGGTATTGTTTTTTATGTGGATTCCATGGAAATTCCTATTCGGTAGAAGACCATGAGTATGCTTTGGATTCTCTTCCCCTCCCTTCTTCTCCTCCCTCCCTTGGCCCCTTCGGAATAGATGTTTTCATAGTTATCTTCCTCATCCACTCATCCACTTGAGATGGATGGATTCCCCCCTCCCCCTCTCTCTCTCTTTACCTCCCACCCTGCGTCTTCAGATTACATTGTCGTTCGCAGTTTGATGAGAAGGATGACGAGGAGTCAAGGCAGGGTGACGTGGTGTTTATTGGGAAAGCGGGATGATGTGTGGATGTTCGAGGAAAGAAATTGAATGTGAAATGTAAGCCTCTTTTTTTTTTACTGAGAGTCCAGGGAACAGACATTGCGTGATAATGGCCAAAGCGCATCATTATCAGGGCATTCCGGCTTCGTCGTAATCGTTAATATTATCCACACCACCAGCATCTGCACCATCACATCCTAACCGTCATTATCACCATGACTTTCACCACAACCACCGTTATTATACACCACATTGTCATTGTTATCGTCACAGAGGCAAACTTACAAGTAACAAAAATACCCATAAATATATTAGAAAGAAAAGAAATACAGAAAGAGACAAATAAGAAGAGAGAATAATTAACTGAGGGGATATCTGTATCCATTGTGTAGGCTTCAGTGAGGTACAGACTAAATAATGACATTTTCCCCCAATCTGATTTTCAACTAAGGAGACGGAATTACCCCCACGGGAGCAGCTCTCTGGTTGAGAGTGTAGGGGTAGGCCTATTCAGATGTAGGCAGGGCAGTCATTTCCATTTCAGGAGATGTTGCAGAAAACTTTTTTTTTTTTGGGTGTGGTTTGAAAGGACACGAAGCCCTTGCGGAGTTATCCAATTTTTTTTTTTCTCCCCTTAAATGCCACCCGGAACCGACCGAAGGATGTCTTTTTTCCCAGAAGATTAGGAAGAAAATATCAAAAGATAGAGGGCGAAGATGTGTTCGACGTCTTCGACCAGAACGTCTATGGTCTTAAGAATTTAGGATTACATTGAGATTGCATGCTGATGAGAGGCAGGCAGGCAGGCAGGCAGGCAGGCAGGCAGGCAGGCAGGCAGGCAGGCAGGCAGGCAGGCAGGCAGGCAGGCAGGCAGGCAGGCAGGCAGGCAGGCAGGCAGGCAGGCAGGCAGGCAGGCAGGCAGGCAGGCAGGCAGGCAGGAGAGAGAGAGAGAGAGAGAGAGAGAGAGAGAGAGAGAGAGAGAGAGAGAGAGAGAGAGAGAGAGAGAGAGAGAGAGAGAGAGAAGATAAAGGGAGAGAGAAAAGGCCAATGAACTGACAGATTCAGATCTTCTATGCATACCTCGCAAGTGGCATCCGAATGACCCAGAAAACACTGTTGGGGATTTTCACGAGAGGCGGAAGGCACTGGCGGTCATATGCAGGAGCCTGGTAGTTGCTCCGTGAAATTCAGTAAATGCATAATCAGCTTTATTGCTGAATAGTTAATTACTTCCGCTATCGATTGGGAATCTGGGATTGCTTTTGAATTTGTTTTTTTCGAAATTAGAATATTAAAGGGAAGTGGTATATATGCATGGGTATATATTGTATTTTTCATCTGCCTCGGTTTTTGTGTCTGTGTGTGAAGGCGCACGCACACACACACACACACACACACACACACACACACACACACACACACACACACACACACACACACACACACACACACACACACACTTGTAATATATATATATATATATATATATATATATATATATATATATATATACATATATACATATATACATATATACATATATACATATATACATATATACATAATATATATAATATATATAATATATATAAATAATATATATAAAATATATATAATATATATAGTATATATATATAATATATATATTATATATATTATATATAAAATATATAGTATATATAAATATAATAGATTATATAAATATATATATATGTAATAATTATATATATATTATATATATATATATAATATATATATATATATTATATAATATATATATAATATTTATTTTATATATATATTATTATGTTATAATTTATATAATATATGTGTATATATGTATATATATGTATAATATATGTATGTATATATGTAAAATATATATGTATATATAAAATATATATATAAATATATATATAAATATATATATAAATATATATAAATATATATATATAAATATATATACATACATACATACATACATACATATATATGCATATATTAAATAATGTACTATATGTACTGTATGTACTACTATATATTATTGTTTTTACTAAATTTAGATTTAGCTATATACAAATGTTTCGGATGTTACAAATGTTACAAATATTATATTATATATATATATATATATATATATATATATATATATATATATATATATATATATATATATATTTTACACACACACACACACACACACACACACACACACACACACACACACACACACACACACACACACACACACATATATAATATATATATATATATATATATATATATATTATATATATATATATATATATATATATATATATATATATATATATATATCACACACACATACATATACAACACAGGCAATCTGTTCGTAGTGCATCTAACTCGACTGCACATAGGCCTAAAGAGCAAACCAAACTTCTAAATCGTAGCAAAGCGTTTTTCCGTCAAAAACTGTTCAGTTCAGCCGTCGCGCCAGCGGGAGCTTATTCCTTAATTAAAACTTTCCAAGATTGAGATACGGCCGCATTCACCATACATTTCCCTGCCTCGCCCTGTGCAACTTAACCCATGCCCTCCATCTACTTATATGGGCATTATATACGTAATCATCGGGTTTAGTAACGTTGAGGAGATCATGCAAACGTTCAAAAAACGTTATATGTTTCCGGTACAAATTACATGAATGAATTAATGATTTATTTTGGCATTCAGAAAGTATGTGTTTTCATTGAAAGAAAGACAAAATGCTTGGTAAATTTTTATTTATTCGTTTATATATTTCATATGTGGATGCGTTTTCACATGTTCGGGGAGATCGTGTAAAGGTATGATGAGTAGATTATGAAATGGGCAAAAAAGATCAGTTGTAGAATTTGAGATGGTGGTGTTGCTGGTGGTTTTATAGCTGATGTTCGTTGTGATGATCATTTTTATACTTATTATTGTTATAACCATTATTATATCATCGTGGTTTTTATAATTACCGTTAGTATTGTTACTACTATTGTTGTTTGTATTGTTTTATGATTGCTATTGTTTTATTAATGTTTATTTATAATGATGGTAATGCTCTTGAATACTAGCCGACCTCGTAATGGAGCTTTATTTTAGTGTAAACTGAAGATAGCTCTACGTTAGTTCACCACTGCAGTAAACTATTTTTTATATTTATAATTCTGAGAGATTCGCTATTTTTTTGTTTTGTTTATCTATTTGCGTGTGCAATTATATTTATATTTTTGATTCTTTGTTTATTTATCAATTTTTTATTTGGTTATTGTTGTTAAGTGTAAGTCTTTTGCACTTGTGTTGGATTATTTGCAGAAGGATGGGAAAGGAGGAGGGGGATGAAGTAGGATTTACTAAGATAGGGTAGGATAAAATATAATAGGAGGAGGAAAAGAGGAAAGAGAGGAAAAGGAGAGGGTACAATAAGATATAAGAGGAGAGGCGAGAATAGAAGAGGAAATAAGAGAAAAGAAAAGAGAATAGAAGGGGAAGGAGGATAAGTTATGAAAGACTTGGTGGATCAGAGAGACGAGTCTTGAGGTGAAGGGACAAAACGAGAGCAGAGAGAAGAGAAAAGAGAAGAGATAAGAAAGAAAACAGAAGGGAAGAGAGAAGAGGGAAGGGAAGAGACAAACGAGAATAGAGAAAATAGAAAAGAGAAGAAAGAAGGTACAAAACAAGACAAGAGGGAAAAGAGAACAGAAGAGAGAAAAGGGAAGAGACAAACAAGAGAAGAGATAAGAGATAAGTGAAAAGTAAAATGTGAGAAATGAGGAATTAGAGAGAAGAGAGCCTAATACGTATTGTAAAGCCAATTACGTGACCGTGACTTTCCAATAGAGCATTTCTTCCTTGTGATTAGAATCCAGATTTAATAGAAAGACATATTTCATTTTGATGATAAGGTACAGTGAAAAGGACGTAGAAAAAGGGACTTGAAGTTGTTAAAGCGTTTTTTTTTTCTTTGTTCTCGTACGCTGTAATGAA
>NC_051401.1:41566835-41569335 GCF_015228065.2 Penaeus monodon | reverse complement strand
TCTTTCTCTTTCTCTTTCTCATTCTCTCATTCTCTCATTCTCATTCTCATTCTCATTCTCATTCTCTCATTCTCTCATTCTCTCATTCTCTCATTCTCTCTCTCTCTCTCTCTCTCTCTCTCTCTCTCTCTCTCTCTCCTCTCTCTCTCTCCTCCCCCCCCTCCATCCCTCCCTCCCCCCCTCCCTCCCTCCCTCCCTCCCTCCCTCCCTCCCTCCCTCCCTCCCTCCCCCTCCCCCCCTCCCCCTCCCCCCTCTTCCTTCTCCCTCCCTCCCTCAATTAATTGATTTATCAATTGATCATAAACAAATGTCACTGGGATCAGTGCTAAAATAGAAATAAAAATAAAGATAAATTGAAGTGAGAGATTAGAAAAAGAACAGACAAGCTGCTCCAATTTCCTGCAGGGCTAACTGGTTAATTGCATTGCTATTACTCCTTTTTCAAACATTTTCTCAGCCAGAAATAAAACAAAAGGAGACATGGTGTAACAATCCAAGAATGGTCTTTGATTCATTTTGAAATTATTTACAGATGCCTATTCACTGTTATATTGGCATGCTACTTCTCTTTGAGTTCCATAAAGTGAAGCCAAACACAAATGATTTACAAAATGCTATGTAAACTAGGACAGTAATGATTATCAGATCAGTGAAAACAGTCTATATATTTGGCAACATTGTGTTACAAGACCATGTGAAATTGTTGAATGATTAAAGCACTTACATACCCATATTCAGTTGAAATATTGCTCATTGTTTTATAAAACTTAATACTAAATATAAATTCTTTGAAGTGAAAAAATATTTAGTATCTGAAATTCCCTCAATTTTAGACTGGCTTCTTATATTGTAATTTGCAACAATGTATATGTTGTGTTCAAATTGGAGGATCTTCCATAATTCAGATGTAATTTAAATACTTACTATTAGTGGAAAGTAAACAGACTATGCTATTATAACCAAAGTAATGTATTGTTTATATATAATTACAAAAGTCATAGGACACTGATAAAGCTAATTGATTTAATTTCGGTATATAATTTTTATGGCTTCTATAAAAAAAAAATGGATACAAGTAGGATTCAATGCAGATTTTGAGCTTGCTGTTTTTGATAAGAGTTATTATGAAAAACATTCAATTTTGAAACAAATGATTGTGGATGGTATTAATATGAATACCATGTCTTTAGTTTATTATGTTTACACACTGTCACAAGGAGTCAATTATTGAACTAGCAGTCTCACCTGTTTACCTTCTCCCTTGGTTTTCAGGAAGATTCTCTTTATGAAGTGCCTATTTTTTCAGTTGAATTATCTACCTTGTGGGATGTCAAAGATTTGGATTATACAGGCAATACACTGTGTTTGTCTACTGTTTTCAGTGATAAGGCATGTCCATGACTTGATCAACCAAATTATAAGATTTTTTGAAAGAATTTTTTTTCTCCGGATTTTAGAATAAATAAAATGTGCTGATAGTTTTTGAAGTAATTTTATTTTGGCAAAACATACATGCATCACCCCTACAATTGGTCAGTTCAATAGAATGAAATATTCCAGTGTGAAAGAGGTGGGGCAGCATTAAGGATGCTGCTTGCTCTCTTTGAAAAACAGATTTGGAGGAGCATATTTTATTTTTTATATTTAGAATCGGTGAAATCAAGCAAAAAATCATGTACACAATCCTGGTTTTATATAAAGTAACTATTACAAGATTCAATCTCAAATTGAAATTAAAGGTATTGTGCTTCTATATTTTTATATAAGTTTGAACAAGATCTTTTTCTCTTAGTAGGCAAATAAGGTCTCACTTTAGTTATGTCCAAAAATTTCACATGTATTTCTCAGATTTTGTTTTTTCATACTTCAAATATTTACTACAGAGTCTGAAAGTATAGTTTTGGATTAAAGTTTTATTCAGTATTCATCTCAACTGGAATGAAAAGAAGTTTTTATCTTTTGTTCCATTAAGTATTCCCTGTCTGGAAGAGTCTTAAGTTTTCTAAGCATTGCATAATGTATATAGTTTTACTATAAAAACATTATTCAGTTGCCAAATAAAAAACAGAATGATTTGCTCCATTGAGTTTCTGTTAGCATTTTGGAGATTGAGGTATGTAGTGGTATAATATTCAATACCAGTGTTTATACCAATTTAATAATTTTCTTTAAAAAAGAAGAAGAAAAAAATTAAAGATTTGAGCATTTTGATTAATTAGTACAGTACCCATTCATAATGTGCCTACTTGACACATTGTGACTAACTTCAGACAGTGCTGGTTCTCAAGATAATAAACACAGACAAATACATACACACAGACTCACTGCATTTTGTCTCAGATGAAACTTACACGTAAACAGTTTCAAAATATGGCTGAAGAGGAGGAGCACATTGTTTGTTTGAAGTTCATACATTGCCTGTTATTGAAATACAAACACACAGACATAGATAACAGTGCTTCACATGAAACAGACACTTATAGGTGTGCTGATTTATGTA
>NC_051401.1:41559335-41561835 GCF_015228065.2 Penaeus monodon | reverse complement strand
AATGGCCAGCCTTGTTATGGGCATTTTTTCCCATTTTTTGAGCATTTTAAGTATTTTCACACTTGCACCCATTTATTGTTTCCTTTAGGAGATTTTGAAAGCTTGTGAAGGAAATCTGTGAAATCTTTTTCTTTCTCTTTCTTTCTTTTTTTCTTTTTCTTTGGAATTTCGAGAGGAATTATTTTTCGGAACGCATTGAATGGCCTGTTTTATTTCATATGTTCTTTTTGCTTAGAACAAAGGAAAAAAATTGGAAAAAGGTGAAAGAAATAAACTTACCTCTGATAAGCAACAAAATAAGATATAATACAAATAATTTTGTGCAAGCTAATTTCAAAAATGCCCAAGCGTCAAAAGATTTATATATATATATATATATATATATATATATATATATATATATATATATATATATATATATATATTATATATTATAATACATATATACATATATACATATATAATATATATATATACATATATACATATATAATATAATAATATATATAATAATATAATATGTATGTATGTATGTATGTATGTATCTATGTATGTATGTATATACACATACACATATCTCCGTGGAAAGGAACTGGGGACCCTACCACGTACTCACTCCAAGAGCATCACAAACATGAAAACTACAATTAAGTATCATGCTGTGACCACGGCGGCTCAGACATGAACCTACCGTTAAAAGAAGAAGATGTGTATGTATACATATGTATATATATATATATACATATATATACACATACACATACACATACACATATACACATATCAAATATGTCCATACATATATGAATAATACATACATACATGCATACATACATACATACATACATTCATACATACACACATACACACATACACATACACACGTACACAAACACACACACACACACGTACACACACACACACACACACACACACACACACACACACACACACACACACACACACACACACACACACACACACACACACACACACACGTACACACAACACACACACACACACGACACGACACACAACAAACACATGTACACACACACACACACACACACACACACACACACACACACACACACACACACACACACACACACTACATACAATAACGCAGCTTACATACAACACACTACATTTTATATATATATATAGTATACATAGTATAATAGTATATAATAGTATAATAGTATATATATAGTTTATATTATTAAATAGTATTATTGTTTTAGTAATAGTATACCAGTAGAGTACACAGTAGTAATACATATAGAAATAGCATATGAATAGCTAGTAGAAAAGGGCTTATTAATCTTAGTAATGCAGTAGAGTACAGTAGTATAGCAGTGTAGTACAGTATATGCGTAGAGTAGCAGTAGCATAGCATTTATAGTAGCATAGTATATAGTGCAGTATATGTATATAGTAGAAGTAGTATAAGTAGTAGTAGAAAAGAATAGAAGTGTAGTAGTAGTAGTGTTACACCATCATAGTACGTTTAGAAAGTAGTGTAGAGTAGCACACACACGTGTTTAGTATAGTAGTATTATAGTAGTAGTATAGTATAGTAATAGTAGTAGTATAGTATAATTTTAAAAGTAAGAAAGCAAAAATAGTAGTATTAGTAAAGTAGTAGAAATAGTAATAGTAGTAGAAATAGTAATAGTAATGGTAGAAGTAATAGCAGTAGTATTAGTACCATTATTAGTATTAGTGTTGTGGTTGTTATTATTATTGTTTGTATTATTGTTTTTTAGTTATTGGTACTGTCATTATTATTATTATTATTATTATTATTATTATTATTATTTTATAGTAGTAGTAGTAGTAGTAGTAGTAGTAGTAATAGAAATGTTATTGTTTTTAGGGTGATTGTTTTTATTATTAGTTTATTATTATTATAAGAATAATTATTATAAGAATACTGTTAATGATAATAATAATAATTATTATTGTTGTTGTTGTTGTTGTGGACTTTGTTATTGTTATAATTATTGTTGTTGTTATCATTATTTTTATTATTATCATTATCATCATTATCACTCATTATTATTATTGTTTGGTATTATTGTTGTTATTTGTTATTTTTCATTACATTATCACATATAGTATAAAAGTAAAAAAATGATAAAAAACATTTAAAAATTATAAAAAATAATAAAATAACAATAACAAAATTATGATAAAGTAAAATATGATAATGAGATGTAAGATAATCATTATATATATATATATAATAATAATATATATATATAATTAATATTTAAAATTAATAATATTATATATATATATATAATGTTCTACATTTACATATATAACACATATATGTAACATGTTTGTATTATATATTATTATATATATATATATATTTATATATATAAAGATTATAATAATTAATATATATATAATATTATATGATGTATATTTATTATAATATATATATATATAAATTTTTATTTATTATGTATGTATGTATTATGTAAAGTAT
>NC_051401.1:41551835-41556835 GCF_015228065.2 Penaeus monodon | reverse complement strand
CACATATGCACCAAACTTTTTTTTTTTTGTCGTTTTTTGTTTTCAGTTGAATGGTAATTATATATATATTTCCAAGAACTTTTTTATATTTTTTACATTTTGTATGTCTTCATATAAACTCTGAATTTGCAAAATGTGTTTTTTAGTTCATTTGTAAAGACATTAATTTAACCCAATGCTGATGGGGAAAATGAATAAAAAATGGAAAAATGCTGTGCTCATTTTTTATATTATTGTGAAATGTCTGCACATAGATGGCTCTGCTAGTGCTTAGCCGCAAAGGAGTCAATTAGTAGATCTTCTGACCTTACCTGATTTCACCTTTCCTTGTATTGGCGGGGAAAACACATTATTTATTAGTGCTATGAATATCGATGGTGTTATTTTTATTGTAAACATTAGAATTAATATAATGTTATAAACATTAGTAACAGCAAAATAGATAACGTAAAATATTTTCATAAATCAATGAAAATGGTGAACGAGCAAGACAGGCAGTACTCGTAACTGGCTCATTGGTGACTTAGTACAAGTGTAGCCATCTGTATGTAAAAACAATTAAACAAGTAAACTCACAGTGGGCATGGCATGTGCGTACATGTCATGCCCGTCGGCAAAGGGTTAAAAAATACTACAGACATGTCGACTCATGACAGTGTTGTACGTGCCTAGGACATGGTGAATTTAAAATGCTATAACTCTGTGAAGTAAACCTGACAGTTGATTGAAGTGCACTCATGATATGATCACAGCTGAATCTTCAGTACATAGCTTTTTTGCTTGGAAACAGAGGAGATGTTGCATTTAGATATTAGTTTAGTTCATTGAAGAAATGGATGGAAATGTTATCATCTCATAACTTGATGAAAAATGGATTTGTGCATTTTGCTACATTTCAAACCACTTTTAAGCCATTTTCTCATGAATTATATACAGTATTATGTGATGGGATATAGTTTAGCGTGGCTGCTTATTAAGTCCTGGCCATTGATTATCAGTAGGAAAAAATGAAATTCTATACACCTGCTTTAGCCAGCAAGAGAAAACTGATGAGCATATGAACAGATCTATAAATGATATATATATATGTGCCTAGTTGTTGTTACAATTCTTCTACAGCATTTCCTTGGTTTTGTAATAATAACAGTGTTGCTATATAGTCAAATGATATAGTTTTAATTGTTCTCAATTGTCCCCCTTTTTGTGAATATGACAATACCACTGCATAGTCTTGTGTGATAAGAAATAAATACATACACTATACTAATGATATTTGAAATGAAATATGAACCTTCACACAGTACTGATACTAGTTATATAAAGTAATTTTGATTATCCACTCTTTGACATTTTTTTAAAGATAACATAACCAATATTTGAAGAGTGAATAATAAGTACAACCAGTATATTTCAACAAAAATATCTGTAATCTTGTAATGCTGAAGCATGGAGATGTAAGAAAACTTTTAATGTTCCTTTTTATTTTCCAGCTGGGAAAATGGACCCATACATCAAGAGATGTTGTGCTACAAAGATACAGTCAGCAGAGAAACTTATGTACATTTGCAAGAACCAGCTAGGTAAGAAACTTTAGCTTTGTTGCAGAAAATGATAGTGAGAAATTTAGTTTTCATGAATGTAGTACATTTTATAAGGACATGCTTATAGAAAATGCCTACTGAAAGTTTATATTTGTATGGAACAATCCATATTTATTGCTCTTATATAAATTTGAATACTTCATCATTGTTTTCCCTTTGTCTTTCTTTCTTTTAATAATGTTAGCACTGCTTAAGATATATTTATTGTTTGCTTAATACTTGACAATGTCTCATTAAATCACTAAAGAGTATCCATATATGGAGCAGTTGTTTATTTGGGCTAAGTGATTGAAAGTTATAAGACATTACCAGGTCAGTGTTTCACTATCTGAGATGGAGGGATACTACTCCAGTTATTGTATATTTTTGCAACCCAACCATTGCTGTTACTAAGTAATATAATTTGGTCAAATGAAAGTGGAAGGTTCAATGTCCAATTTACTATATCTCCTAGTTCTCATCTCTTTCTTGAAGGTAGCAGAATAGATTTAGAGAATAAAAGAGGGTAGTTTGTCAATTTGGATGTCTTGATATACAGTCAGAAATTATTGCATGATAGGGGAATATATTTAACAGTCCTATAACAGTTGCATGCTATAAAGCACAATTGACCTTTGGAGGTCACTTGATTAGATTGAAATAAAGAGACTTTCATATATATTGGAGGAGTGCTAGAGCAGCATAGAAGAAAGTATTTTGCTTCCTCACACATCATGAGGCTTTCTGGAATGGTTAAGATACTAGTAAAAAAAAGAAGAAAAGATTGTGTATTGGCAACTAGAATTTAATTTACTAATCTATTTGTAATATTTCTGTCAACAGGCATAGAGAAGGAATATGAACAGAGAGTTTTGCCTGATGGCAAGCTCAATGTAGATGGGTTCCTTTGTGTGTTTGATGTCTCCCAGGTTCCTAATCGCTCTTTAGAGCGGCAAGTAGAGATGACTGCAAGTATTTTAAACAACTGTCTCAAGACTAAAAGACCAGTTGTTCTCGTTACCACAAAAAATGACGAGGCTAATGAGGTAATAATAAGTTGTATTTCTCTTAGCTAACCAGTGAACTTTTGGCATATATATGTGTTTTAATTGATGCCATGCATTCCATACAGATTTCCTTTTTACTAAAAGTAATGCTTACCTTTTCAGGTGTATGTGAAAGAGGCAGAAAAGCTAGCAAGCAGGAAAGAATTTAAGGGTAATATCCCTCTTGTAGAAACTTCATCACATGAAAATGTCAATGTAGACACTGCGTTTATGACATTAGCACATTTGGTAGACAGAAATCGAGGACGAATTCGTATTGTTCCCTTCTATGAGGCAGCCAGACATAGAAAGGAAATTCTAGATTTGGCGACAGATGCCTTCCAAAGATTAGTGCGCACTCATGTTCTGGACTACCGGTCTGTATGGGCCTCAACTAGTAAAAAACTTGCTCAAAGCCCTGATTTTGTACACTATGTGGACCTCTTTGGTATGGACCAAGCGGCCAAACTGTTCCGTCGACACGTCAAGAAGCTCAAAGACGAATACCTCCAGAGAAAAGTGGAGGCGTACATGGACATGCTGCCATCCATCCTGCGAGAATTCTTCCCAGATCTGCAAAGTTTGGAGGACGGGTGAGTTTGCTACTTAGTGAAAATTGCTAGGGTGTCATCTTGAATTTATTTATATTTTTTCTGTATATTTAAACTTAAGAGATATTACTGAAGAGCTTGTCACAATAGTTGGGTTTTGGATGGTACAGTAACTATAGCTTTGTGTGTGCATTATGAATTCTATATTTATGTGCTGTATTATTTGGCATATATTTCTGATGTACAATTTATATATATATATATTTAGAGGAGGTATTGGTTTAATAGCCTGATGATTTAAATATGTGATGGATTTTCATTTGGGATTAACTAATTATTGTGGGCAATAATAGCTTATGTTGTTTGTTTATTAGTACACTGTATTATATTTAGTTTGAAAATATTTGAATATGGAAGACAGAGAATAGGTTGTATCAAATGTTATTTTTAAAAATTGATTGTGGGACTTGTTTACTGTTATATTTTTTGATAGATGCTAGGACACTTGAGCTATAAAAAGTGTATTCTATTGTATCTCTAATGATAATTCTATCTATGATGTCAGCACTCTTGTTAGTAGAGCAACATTTTATTTTTTTTTGAAAGCAGTTTTTTTCTTAGGGAATATACAGATTGTTTGCATGTAGGAGTTTGCCTTTGTTTGAAGGATTAGAAAATGTATATGTAACTGAAATTTATTATTTTACAGTTATATGGTGCCAAGTATGGCATCACTATGCTACACTGATCTATGTCCAGTTGTTTGGTAAAAAGTATTAAATAGATATTTCATTATAGTTGCTATCAGAGAAATGTAAGTTAGTTTCAAGTTTAGATGATTTTTGTAACTACAAAGAATACTGTTCTGTGTAGTAAACACCTTCTGATCTGGAAAATTTCCTAAGGGTATTAGCCACTGACTGTAATGAAAGTTATTGCATTATTATTTTTTTGTTGTTGTTTTGTTTCAGTCATGCATAATTTAATTTTTTGTAAGCAAAAGAGAAATTGATGTTTTATTCTGTCAGCTCTGAATTATTGTGAAAGTCAAATGGCTATATAATTTTTCAGTAATCAGGGACACTTGACAATAATACCTGGATATGAAGTTTTCTGGTCATATCAATATTTTTAATACAAAACATATTAGTGTTAATTGTCATTGATTTTATGTCTTTGAGAACAGTTAGTATATTTTACTGTATTATTGTATGACACATACCCTGATATTTCTTTTTTTAGATTTTTTATTTAGTTAGCACAGAGTAATCTTGAAAGTTCAGATTTACAAAAGGTGTGTACTTGTTGAAGATTATCGCAGAATGTATGTTGATTATTCATTTGTGTATTACGATTATTGTTATTGTTGTTGTTGTTATTATTATTATTATTATTATTATTATTATTATGTTATTAGTTATGTTATTGTTATTTATTTTATTTTTTATTATAATAATTGTTATTATTTTTATTTATTTATTTATGAATTTATTAATATTAATTATAATATTATTATTTATATAATAATTATTATTATTAATTATTGCTATTGTTAATGCTATTATTATTAATTATTAATTATTGTTATTATTGTTATATTGTTGTTATTATAATTATGATTGTGATTATTGTTATTATGATTATTGTTATTATTAGTAGTTTTTGTTTTTTATTATATATATTTATTTATATTTTCCATGGAAATTAAATTAATGCTATTAGCAGATAGTTCACAGGATTGAGTGCAGTTCTGCATTAGGTACAGTAGTTTTTAGGCTAAACATTTGTCATTGTCTGTTAAAATTCTGATGATTTAGTCTAGC
>NC_051401.1:41534335-41544335 GCF_015228065.2 Penaeus monodon | reverse complement strand
TTCTTTGTGGCTTAGTATGAATCACTGAAATACATTATTCTAAAAAGTTGGCATCTCCCTTTTATTGTTGCTTTCTGCACTGTCTATAGATCAGCACAGATGGTATATATATTAGTATATCTATCTATATGTAAACAGAAGTCTCATATATCTACTCTGCAGAGGAGAGCAAAAACGCATAGTAACTGTATGGTCACTATTGCTATTGTTGATATATAATGTCCCTGTTTTATTAAACTTTTGATATAGCTGGATATATATTCCACTACTTTATGTAACACACCTTTTCATTCTGTCTGTATTGTCTGCAGGTGTTGTATGTGCATACAGCAATGAGGCATCATTGGAATATGTTAGAGAATCATTAGAAAAGTCACTCTTAACACAACTGGAAAGTGAGGAATCCACTCCAACCCCTCCCATCACCGTCCTATTTGCTCCTGACCCGGACCTGGACCATAATGCAGCACAGCACCTGCATGATGAGGGAGCAAAGTTGGCTGACAGGTGAGAACATGTTAGATTTTGTGTCCTGTTGTTGTCTGGTGCCAGTGTATGTGTTCATGATGATGATGATGATGATGATGATGATGATAATGTTGTTAGTGATAATGTTGATGATAATGTTCATGATGATGATGATATGGATATCACATAGAAGAGATTAGATGTCTGTGAATGTCTGCTAGCTTTAGATATATAATTTTGAATTTTGCTGATAGTATTCTAGCTTTATGTCTGTGCATCTTAGTTTTATGTTGCATTGTGTAATAATTTGAGCTTTAAAGTGAACTCTTGTGTATGCCCAATTTGTGCAATGAATGTCAAATCAGCTTACTAGAATGCTAATTGCTGAAGTTTTTCTTAACCGACTTCAGATATATGTGAACTAAATGGCTAACCCTAATGCTATCCTAAAACACAGTCCCCCTGGCAGCTTGCAATGCACTTTCCTGGACGTTGGTCTGAGTGTTGGGGGCGGCGAAGGGCGGAGGTTCGACAGCAGTTTGGTCACGAAGGCGCTGCGCTCCTTAATCACCAGTATACAGCATCGCAATCACTCCCTCAATATCTTCAATTCTGCAACATTACCCAGAGATTCACAGCCAGATATCAGGTGAGGAATAAGGGACCTTTTTACTTTCATCTAGAAAGGATATAGATCTACCTTGATGAATATATAGTGTTGATACTCACCATAGAGACATTGAATATATCAAGTGTATTGATATGTGTTTCGAATATGCAGATTGGTATTTATATTAAACATTAATGGGTATCATTTCCAGAATCATAATGTGTATGTTATGTGGAGACCCTTACTCAGTGGAGAATGTGTTGAGCCCACTACTAAGTCACCAGTGGTGTATTGTAACTGGCGAACAATCCATCTCACTACAAACATTCCTAGGTAAGTGATTTGCATATTTTGCATATTTAATTTTTTTTCTTGCTATTTTTTCGTAATCCTTTGAAGTTTACAATTTGTTAAAGCTTGGTTGTTTATTGCCAGATAGCCTTTTGGTAGACCTGGATATATTGCTTTTAAGAATGGGTAAAGATGAGAATTGTTGCATTCTTCCAATCACCCATAAATGAGTACCCAAATTAACACTCTTACAGATGACTGCAAGCGTCGTGTGGAGGTAATAGTGTCGTCCTACCATGGTGCCAATGCTTTCCGCGAAGAGTTGGTTCATGGTTTCATCCTTGTGTACTCCACCAAGCGCAAGGCTTCACTAGCTACACTCAGGGCATTTTCTGCAAACATTCCCAATCTTCCTATCCAGGTACAGGCTTTTGTCTACTGATGGAAATGTAATTTTCCCCCTGTTTGGCTATATATATATATAAAATATATATGAATAAATAAATGAATATATATATATATATATATATATATATATATATATATATATATATATATATTTATTTATTTATTTATTTATTTATTTATTTATTTATTATATATGTGTGTGTGTGTGTGTGTGTGTGTGTGTGTGTGTGTGTGTGTGTGTGTGTGTGTGTGTGTGTGTGTGATGTATGTGTGTGTGTGTGTGTGTTGTGTGTGGTGTTGTGTGTGTGTGTTGTGTGTGGTGTGTTGGTGTGTGTTGTGTGTTGCGTTGTGTGTGTGTGTGTTGTGTTGTGTGTGTGTGTGTGTGTGTTGTGTGTTTGTGTGTGTGTGTTGTGTGTTGTAATTGTGTTAGGTATAGTTAGTGTGTGTTGTGTAGTGTGTGGTTGTGTGTATGTAGGTGTGTGGTGTGTGTGTGTGTTGTGTTTGTGTGTATAGTATAAGTATATATATATAGTATAAGTATAAGTATAAGTATAGTGATAGGTATAGGTATAGGTATAGTATTAGGTTAGGTATAGGCTATAGGTATAGGTATAGGTATAGTATAGGTATAGGTATGGTATATATATATATAATATATATATATATATATATATATATAGTTGGACTAGTACTATACTTGTATACCTATACCTATAGACCTAAACTATACATATAAATATAATATAATACAATAACTATATACACATGTGTGTGTATATTATATTTAATTAATTTATGTATATTATATTATATATATATATATTATATAATATATATATAATATATATATAATATATTATATTATTGTGTGTATGTGTGTTGTGGTGTGTGTGTATGTATATGTATATGTTATATGTTGTAGTGTATTGTGTATGTGTGTATATGTATATGTATATGTATATGTATATGTATATGTATATGTATATGTATATGTATATGTATATGTATATGTATATGTATATGTATATGTATATGTATATGTATATGTAATGTATATGTATATGAAAAGAGAAACAGCCACATTAGAAAATGGCTGTTTCTCTTTTCATCTTTGTGTACACGTTACTGTGTTTGTGTTTGTGTATATGTATATGTTTAGGTTTAGGTTTAGGTTTAGGTTTAGGTTTAGGTTTAGGTTTAGGTTTAGGTTAGGTTTAGGTTTAGGTTTAGGTTTAGGTTTAGGTATAGGTATAGGTATAGGTATAGGTATAGGTATAGGTATAGGTATAGGTATAGGTATAGGTATAGGTATAGGCATAGGTATATTATATATATATATATATATATAATATATATATATATATATATATATTATATTTATTATATTGGGTGTGTGGTGTGATAATATATATATATATATATATTATTATATATATTAGTATATATACATATATGTATTATGACATTATGTATAGTATATAATATACATATAATATAATATTAATATATATACATATTGATATATATACATATATATATAATATAATATATATAATATATATAATATTATATATATATATATATTTATATTTTATACATATATATGATAGATATATATATTATATATATACATATATATATTATATATATTATATATAATGTATATTATTATATAAGTATAATATTTTATAATAATATTTATATATTAAATAATTTTATATATACTATATAGTATATTAAAATATATATTATATATATATAATATATATATAGTATATAATAATATATATATATATATCATATATATAATATATATATGAATATACATATGTATATATATGTATATATTATATATTTATATATATATATATACATACATACATACATACATATATATGTGTATATATATATATATATATATATATATATATATATATATATATATATTCCATTGTGTTTACCAAAATAAAAAAAAAAACTTTTTTCATTCTAGATTCTGGCAATGACGGACACGAGCAGTGCATCTGCATTTTTTGGATCTGATATTTCACAACAGCTGATTACTGAGGGTAATGCCATAGCTGACAGACTACAGGCACATTTTATGACATCTACTGCAACTTGTCAGCAAAAGAGTAAGTATTTAAATTTGTTTAATTACAGATATCATTATGTATTTTTGGTCATCATTCTAAGCTTCTTATTTCAAGTTAAGTTTACACCTTTATTTATTTATTTCATTTATTTATTTATTTCATTTATTTATTTATTTATCTATTTTATTATTATTATTTTTTTTAGAATAAAGGTTCATGTAAAAAATATTTCTCACTTAGAATGGTAAATGAAATCTTTGTCATTGTCAGTGCACAAAAAATATACATTACCCCTTTGGATCCAGGTTCCTTTCTGCTTATTAGGTATTAGGCTTAAATGGCAACCCTCCTGGGTGTGTGCCTTGTAAGCCCAGCCCACAAGAACACTCATGCGTAGCATCAAGACTCCTGTCCTTCTCTTTAAACTGTTTTTCTCTCCTCCTTTTTGCCAGTTTCTAAGATCTAAATTTGTCATGCTGCATTAAGATCATAATGTACTGTTTTTGTTGAGCAGACTCTTTATTATTTCTTCAGGTAGTCTGCAGTCTAAATACTACTGTGTCATTTGTGTCATCATTCAATTTTATGTAACTTAACCTCCTCTGGATCCTTTGCATGGAAATAGTGTTTTCTCTAGAGCTGATACTCTTCCAGCCATGGATCACAGATTTTACATTACACCATCATTTGTGGATGAAAATGCAAGAGCTTCTTCCTAAATGCCTGCTGAGTTTAATCTACCTCTAAGAACATTGTGCACTCATGGAGAATCATTCCCTTCATCCTTTCCCTCAGCTGAATTTTCCATAGCGGGACATTCCCATCACTCTGGCTCTCTGCCTAAGTTTTCCATTATGGCATATTCCTGTCACCTGGCCCTCCACCAAATTTTTTCATGACATGATGGTCATGTCACCTGGATCCAATGGGTTAACCATGATAAAAAAGAAAAAACCCTTATACTATTGTTTTACATATTAATCCTCAAAATCTTACTTCCTTTCTGCACAGCTGCTTTCTACACACCATTCTTTAAGGAGGTGTGGGACAAGAAACCAGAAATTGAGCAGGCCTTCAACATGGAGGATCCCTCTGGCCTCGATGACTCTGGGGAAGGCACACTGGAGCGCCCACCCCATCATCACCACAGGAGCATCACGCTGCCGCCACCAAGACGAAGCCTCCCACCCAGATCCCAGTCTGCGGAAGGGTGGGTCGAGTGCGTTACGTTTGGGTTATCGTTCTTGGGAGAGACTGAGTATTTGAAGTTATCATATTGTTATTATTATTTTTTTTTTCCATCTTTTTGCACCATCATCAGGTTAATTTTCCATGTTATAGGAGCAGTTCAGAGATCTACGAGACTGTGCCAACAGATGTTTCTTTAGGGGATGACCTGGATGAGCCTCTTTCACCAGTATTCCCAGATGACCAGCCTCTCACACCTTCGGACGACTCGGACATCTATTCCCACATTGATAACGACGAAGAGGAACACCTCATGAAACCCTCGCAACTCAAGAAGCATCAGAGATTTCAGCAAGGTAAGGTTTTCAGTGTTTCACACCATCTTTTTTTTTCTCCTATTAAGGATTTTATAGAATGTTTGTGTGTGGTTGTCAAAAAAAGAGGAGCTGCCGTGTCATTATTTTTATTTTATTTTATTTATTTATTTATTTTTTTATATAAAAGAGCAACAGGCAATATGTTGTGAATTTTCAGGTTGCATTGGCTTTTAATAGCTATTTTTATAAATTCTTATTATTATTTTTTTTTTTTCCTTGACTTGCCTTCAAAATTTTCCAAAAATAGATGAAAATAGGAGCTTTGTGTTTTTTTGTATGCTTTCAGGTTAAGAAGAAAGAAAGAAAAAAATTGTTTTCAGGAACTTGGTGTGTAATTTGCTTTGTGTTTCGTACTCTTACAAGCAAGCAGGTGTATCGTCATGTACATTTTATGTAGGAAAAGAATAGAGGTAATTGGCATTTTCCCCCTCCCTTTTTATAGAGTGATAGAAGAATAGAGGAGTGATAGCTGTGACTATGCAATTGTCATACAGTAGGTACCTCCAAAAGAGTCTGTGTACATAGATAGACTAAAAAGCTTTCTGAGATCTTACAGTTATCGAGGTGAAACAGTAAGCAGCCAGTGAGTGAAGAATCATTTTCTATTCGTTCAGTATTATTAGATTGCTTATTGAATAGATAGCTCACATAAATGTCCATTTATTTACTTAAATATTTAGTGCTGTAAACTGCTTATGATTTTATATATATTTTTGACTGTTGTGTATGTATAAACAGGTTTGTGCAATTTTTTCCCTTGCCTTTGTCTTTCTTGTGTAAATGTGATAATGTGTGTGGATGTGACCGTGATTATGTGTGTATGTTTGTGTGTGCATTGTGCACATGTGTTCATAATAATATGCAAGTGTGGGTGCTTATATCTTTATTACTTTAAGTCTGTCTTTCTCACTCATCTTCAGTGTATCTTAGTCTCTCTATTTTTCTGTCTATATGTTTGTAAATGTATAGAAGTGTTAAATGTGTGTTTGCAATTGTTTAGATTTAAGTGCAAATGAGTACATGCTTTTGCTGAGTGTCTGTTTGGGTGTATACCCAAATATGTATGTTTTTTACTTTTATATTTCTATTTAAAATTCCTCTACTAATATAGGGGAAAGCAAAACCTTTTTTTTTTTTACTTATCCTACATACAAGTTTGGTTCACTTCAGTATAAGTCGATCTTCTCTCTCTCTTACATTTTCTGAAACTATAAGGTCTTGTCGCTTTATGTACATTTCTGATAATTTGTTCCCCCATGAATTGTTTTGACAATATCATGATTGAACCTGGTTGACATTCTTCATTTCCTTTTCTCATAATTACTTTGGTCTGCTTTTCATATTAATAATAATCTTACAGTACATATACTCTTCTTCCCATACTTTATCCCTTTTTTGTTGATTATTCTTATTTTTTAGGTAATTTTTTGTTATTGATTTATTTTTTTCTTTATGTACTACCACAACAATGAAAAAATGACATCTTTTTAATTATTGAAGCACCCCTCAGACACATACATTTATCTTGTACAAGCTAATAAGTGTGTATGTGCTTAAATAATTCTACAGATTTTCAATGCAAATGAGAAATTATGCATTATATGTGAAATGATTGGCACGCTTGTATAAGCAAAGATTGATTTAAGTTATAAAAACAGTATAGTCAGTTAATATCTTCATAAATTTGATGAATGTAACTAAAGAAGGTACGGGCCTTCAGAACATGTGCTTGATATTTTTTAAGAATCTCAAATTTGTGATTACGTCCTGTTGCATGATCCTTTGCAGAACAAAACTGGATTAGCATCATTTTTATATTGATAATTACTATATTTGGATTATTGCTGATTGTTCATTTATTTTCATATTGGCTTCTATAAGCATGTACTGAAAAAGTGTTTCTTAATATAAAAGCATTTTCTCAGAAAATAGAACTCCTTTTGTGATTTTAAACTGTTACAATGTCTGCCCATATGCAGTTAATACTTTCATTTTTGGCAATGTTAGAACATAACTTTAAAAATTACAGTGAATAAAACCAAGCAGACAAATATGTTTTATCTATATGGTATAACCATTTATACCTATCTTTATTACATGGATATGTAGTTTATTATATTCCATTTCAGTTGATATATTTTTTATGCTTAATCTCCGGGTCTTTTTCCTGTGGATCAATTATTAACTTTAGGTTACCTTATTCTTCCTTAATTTTATTTGATAAATCCTTAAGTTCTTAAATTGATTTTTATATTTCATCAGGTTTCCCAGTGGCAGACCTATTTTTCCTCAAATATGTTTTAAAAGCAGACACTACTATCTGTTTCATCTTGGTACTTGATCTCTCCTTGTACAACTGTAACCAAACCAACATTTAATTATTTTTTATATGTACAAAGATAAGAAAAGCAGTGCTGCTGGACAAATTTACTTTCGTGAGCATCGGATAGGTACTAGGCTGTAAAGATGATAAGATGGCAAGCATTTTCTCGTTAACTGAACAAAGAAGGTGGAGCTGTCAGGATACTTTTATCTTTACACAAGGGCCAGGGAAAAACGAAGGATAGGGGAGAAAAGATTTTGTGGCATTTTATGAATAGGATCTGTACAGCTAGTGTTGTTATTTACAATGTTTGTTTTTTTTAATACATTTTTAACTAGTGAAAAAGTGTATTAATTTTATGTATGTATTTGAGTTGCTTCTATGAAAAATTGTTTGTCACTATGTCAGGAAGGAATGTGTAGATAGCATTTTATATATATATATATATATTTCAATCTTTTCTGCTTGGGATCATAAGTAGTAGGTTTAGGTAATGAATATGAGCTTTATATTTTTCTTGCAACATTGCTGTTGGCTGATTGTTTGATCATTGTTGCTGGACACTAGCTTATAGCATGGCTGTTTTGATTGTTTACATCTTAAAGCTTAATTAATTGTGCCAGGCTCCACTCCTGCTAGTGCCATTAATTTTCCTTACATATGATTGTCTGCTTTAGAGTGATTGTCTAGTTTCCATTTTCTAAATTAATTTTCGATTTAGCTTTCCAATTGATATATATTTCTACATATATAAAACCAAATCATAGATTTTTAAGAAAACAGTAAATTAGTATTTGCCAGGTAATTCAGCAAAAGTCACCGGCAAGGATTATTTCCTCATTGTGGCTATAACCTTGATGTTACAATGGTAATGCTGATAGTTGCAGGAACAGAGAACATTTTCCTTGACTTTGGATCCAGATTATGAATATCTTCAGAAATACTGCTATGGATTAACAGTGTCATTCCTGTTTACTGGATGTATGATATCTTCAAGTATTTGTTATATATTAAGAGTTATTTATGTATTATATAAAAAAGATTTGTTTAATCCTTCTTAGCTCACTCATTGATATTAGTGTATTCTAATGCAGGTTCTGGAACATGGATATAAGTATAGGAAACAAGTTCATAAAGAGTGAGCAATAGTTTACAATAATTATTTCTTTTTCTATTCACTGGGTAGTGTGCAATGTGCTGTGGTAGTAATTGATTTACCTTTAATGTGAAAACTATAGTATTAGATGTTTAAACAGACTACTATTCTGTAATTTTCATAAACTTAGACATTGTAATCTGTATTGTAAGATAAATGTTTTACATAAATTTTTTTAAATAGAAAGTAACTTCCCTCATAAGGACAGCCATGTGCCCAGAAGCTGATGTAATTGTTAAAATGGTTTATTATCACATTTAACCATCCACCATAATATGGTTTGTTCGTTACAAGATTTGCTTTCCTGGAATTCAGATAATCACAAATTGTAGATGAACAAGCTTTAGAAACATAGTCGGGAATCTTAAATAAGCATGGCTTTTAAGCAACTCTCAGATAGTTCTAGAGTTAATGACTAAGCTTACCCATTCTTTTATTTTTAGTTTTGATATGACTAAGCAAGACTCACATTTGGTTTGACTTGATTCAGGTGACTTATTGCACAAGACCATTTCATTTGCACTGGGTGACAGAGACCAGCAAGCAAGCAGCCAGTAGAGTGACGATACTGCTCTCCAACAAATCCTGAAAACGTGTTATTTGTCTTGGATTGTTAGACTTCTTAGATTTTAACTGATCCAAAATTTGTGACAGGACCTTTGCATGTAGAAACACCAATATTGATTCCTGTAACAATTGTACTGTAGCCTCATTCTGTAAATCAATCACAAGAGAGCTGTCTAATGTTTTTAGATATTTCATACACCTTGTGAACACCTAAAAATATGTATGACATTGTATATTTGGCTTTTGGAGTATGATACAAAAATTTGTATGAAATATTATCTCTAGATCAGAGTGAAAAGACTTCCAGGAAAAGAATACATTGCCAAAGGATGTAGTAGCATGAGTAAGAAGCAAGTGAAGTAAAATAAAATCATCCATATATTCACTTCTTTACATGAAGTTGAAGTGGAATCAATAGAAAAATTGTAAGCGAAAACTTGAATAATAATGAAACGTCATTGAATACTTTAAGCACCAAGTTGCAAGTCACTGATGATTTTTTATGTATGAACAAAG
>NC_051401.1:41511835-41521835 GCF_015228065.2 Penaeus monodon | reverse complement strand
ACGTCCTCAATTTACCTCTCTATTTACTAGCGGACCTGAGTGGATCGCGCGACTCCCTCACCACACGCGATTCAGGTGAATTTTATCTCTGCATCTTGATGTATCCCTCCCTCCCATGCCTGCTTTACTTGGCAGTTCCTATTGAGACATTTTTTCACTAGGTTGAGGTGACGCTGCAGCCCTTTACTTGGTGTCTTCTCTCTATCTTCTCTTACAAGTACCTATCACAGTCCTCCTTTGCATATGTGTAATCATTCAGAAGCAGTATAGTCATGTATTGTACTACTGACTTTAGATGCACAAATTCCATAGCATTGATATTTTCTTAATCTTTTTTTCTTTTTCTTTTTTATTTAAGCATCTGGGAGATCGTGTGACTTGTTTTGTATTTGTTTGTCTTGTAGTGTTTTTTACGTTTATGATATTTCAGTGGAATATTCCTCTCCACAAGTTCTTAACAATTTTTATTTTTATGAAATGGAATAATTTTGCTGATAAATTTTTTTTTAAGTAAAATGTTATTGTTATTATTATTATTATTATTATTATTATTATTATTATTATTATTATTATTATTATTATTATTATTATTATTATTATTGTTGTTATTGCTATTGCTATTGTTATCATCATTATTATTATTATTATTTTTTTAATTATTATTATCATTATTGTCATTATTATCGTTATTATCATTATTATCATCATTATCATTATTATAGTCATAGTTATGGTTATAGTTATAGTTTTAGTTATTGTTTTTGTTTTTGTTATTATTGTTATTATTATTATTATTATTATTATTATTATTATTATTATTATTATTATTATTATTATTATTATTGTTATTATTATTATTATTATGAATTATTATTATTATTTTTTATTATTATTATTATTATTATTATTATTATTATTATTATTATTATTATTATTGATTGATTGATTGATTGATTGATGTTTTATTGATTACTATTTTGTTTCAGTATTTTTCTACTGCAGTGTTAATTTTTGTTACTAGTATTGAAAAACACACACACACACACACACACACACACACACACACACACACACACACACACACACACACACACACACACACACACACACACACACACACACACACACACACACACACACACACACACACACACACACACACACACACACACACACACACACAAAGGAAAACCAGACACCTCAAACAACACACAAACTCACACACTATATGTACTCTGATTAATATTGTGATTTTTTTTTTCTCTCTCTTTTTTTATAACTGAAATTAATCTATAATTGCATATTTTGCAGAGGAGATATTTCTTTGTGATTAGTCTTTGAAAATTGGTTTTGTGACACCTTTTCTTGTTTTTAAAATAATTTGGCTGTTATACTTTGAGGGATACATATCCAGCTTCTTTTGTGTCCTTTTACAATTGATTAAGGATATTCTATTTTTTATTCCTCTTGCTCATTTTACTATTATGAAATATGTGCATCTTGGCAAATGGACTTTTTTTTTGTGTGTCATACATTTTAGGTTGTATAAGGATTTTGTGTCAAACATATGTTTAGTTGATGTGGGTATGCATGTCGGGGTTCTTCCATTCAGATCCAAAAGAGTTAGTACCACTATAGATAGTAATTGTGGATTTTATTTTATATATATATATATATATATATATATATATATATATATATATATATATATATATATATATATATATATATATATATATATATATATATATATAATATTTTTTTTTAAGGCAAACTAAGTTGTTTTATGCATTCATTAGGGATTGATTTGGGTGAAATAGTTGCGGTTGATGATAATATATTGTAATCATGATAATAGGGATATTTATTTTACTATTTTTGTTTTTATTGGGATTATTATTGATTATCATTATTGTTAAAAGGGAATTCCATATGCAGTGAGCATATGACATAACTTTAAAGTTCTGAGGCTTAAGCCGGCCATATATTTGTAGGTCCGGTCTGTCCAGCTGATGGAAAAGGGTGGGGGATTTTCTCTGAATGAGATCCCTACACACATAGGCAGCTTCCTGAATAAGTATAGCATATATCAGACACTACACTGACAACTTGAATCGGTTATCTGACAATTGCTATTTGCTGATGAGCTTCATTGACTTTTATAAATGTAAACTAAAACACTGTGTCAGTATGGTTGATTGCAAGATCTGGCTGAGCTAAAGGCAGACTAGCAGCAGGTCTCAGTGTGTAGAATTTTCAGGCACCAACTTGTATTCGTTCATCTGCTGTGGCAAGTTAGACAGGATGAAAAACATTCACATACACACACAGGCTCCCTCTACCCCTGGACAGAATGGGCCTGCATGATTATGGCTGGCTCTATATCTAGCTAGTATTGTCCTTTTCCATTATCACATGTTTTCTTTGTTAAAAAATGCATAGATATAATTTTATATGATATTTTGCTTGAGTGTTTTTATTTTTGTATTTTCACGTATTTATTTGTAATGATTTTCCTCTAATTATTTATTTCAGCTTGTATGAGCCTGTTGTATATTCCTCTATCTTCAGCAGCCTTATTCTTTGTCAGTCTTTTTACCTATCAAGTTGTCCATTTGCCAATTAGCATCTTTATTTCTTGAGCTACATTTTAATACTGTTTAATTTCTTACTTTATATAAAAGCCTTTCTTATCTTTCTTTAATTTTTCCCCCATTTTCCCTTTTCTTCATTTTTCCTTTCTTCTCTTTCCATTTTTTTCCTTTTTCACTCCACTTCTCTCATGCCTCCCAATCTTCCTTCTTTCCTTCACTCATTTCATTCATCTCTTCTCTCTTTTCATGGAGGAATATCATAAACCCCATTAGATAAAAAGAGAAAAAGTATTATTTTTTTCCCTCCCATTTCATTTTGGTAGTTAGAAAGACATTGATGTATGTATAGTAGTTAGTATGAAGGTTTTCAGTGTAAGGTAATGGTTACATACTTGTATTTTTTGGTGTTTATTTTTGGTATTTCATGTTTAGTTACTGTGACAGCACTGGAAAAGCCAACATTTGCATTTAGACCACTGCATGTATGGTGTTGATCATAGTACAGAAACCACATAGAACTTATGAAATGTGCCTTGTTCTAATAATATTATTATTATTGTTATTATTATTATTATTTTTTAAATTATTATCATTTTTTTTAAAATAATGATTTGTTGGATTAGGTAAAGTAATTTTCTTCAAATATTTTTTTATGTAGTCAATTCATGTTTTTTGATATCTTTCATCACCCTTGTCCTTTTACTAACATTTCAAGCTATTTTATCAGGCTGGGTGGATGAAAGTGTATGCTCCCGGCGGCATGAGGACTTCTGGGGTGAAGGCTATGGACCCCAGTCCTTTACCACCGGCCGACGTGGTAAACTCCCCCCACCCCCAACCAAGCCACGACCCAAGGCCAGCCAGACCCTCAAAGTGAGTGTTCATGATGCAATCCTGTGAGGCATTTTAGGATTTTCCCTTTTTTTAAAATCAATTTCTTATTTTTAAAATGTTTTATTTTATTTTACTTTATTATTATTTTTTTTTTTATGTGTGAATCTTGTTAAATTTAAATAAGTTTGTACATTTTTTTTTTAGTCCAAATAAATTTGCTTCAGTGACTTGTTTCAGTTTTGGGATAGAGGCTTTATATATATGTGCTTTATATAACATGGCATGTTTTTTTATGTTATTGCTCTTATTGAGTTCCTGTGCCTTAGTATGGAATTTTTGTCCATGTATTTGTATTTAGCGCACACTTGTTTATCTTGGAGTTACAGTAACAATGTACTGGTACATGTGGTCATGTATTATACTTGCTTGAGATGAAAAAATAGCCCGCAATAGATTTGTGAATGTCAACTTTGTGGGATATGTTGCTTATATGTTATACATATATTGTCCTGAAATAGAGTTTTAGAAGAATTTTATCATTAACTAACAAGATAATGCATATATATATATATATATTTTTTTTTAAACAGAACAGGAATAATAATAATAAAAAAAATTCAAGTAAACAATTAAGTCCTTATGAAATAGACAAAATTTAGGTATTACTACTTGTATGTGAATGAGAGTAGGCAAAAGTTGTCCGTGGTGAAATTAGTTTAAACTTGTTAGAAATTTACCAATATTTTCTGGAATTTTTTTTAATCCATTTATAACAGACCTTAGGTTGTTAGAATAAAATCATATCATGCACACAGATACATGTACTGGCACATCTTACAGAAATGCAAAAAAAACACACACACACACACACACACACACACACACACACACACACACACACACACACACACACACACACACACACACACACACACACACACACACACACACACATACACAACACAACACACCATACACACACACTTTTTCTGTTTTTTTCTTTCTTTCTTCTTCTTCTCCTCTTCTCTTTCTTCTCTTCTTTCTTTCTCTTTCTTCTCCTCTTTCTCTCTCTCTCTCTCTCTCTCTCTCTGTCTCCTCTCTCTCCTCTCTCTCTCTCTATCTCTCTCTCTCTCTCTCTCTCCTCTCTCTCCTCCCTCTCTCTCTCTCTCTCTCCTCTCTCTCTCTCTCTCTCCTCTCTCTCTCCCTCTCTCTCCTCTCTCTCTCTCTCTCTCTCTCTCTCTCTCTCTCTCTCTCTTTTCCCCCTCTCTCTTCTCTCTCTCTCCTCTCCTCCCTCCCTCTCCTCCCTCCCTCCCTCCCTCCCTCCCTCCCTCCCTCCCTATTTCCCCCCAACCTCCTCCCCCTACCTCCCACCCCACATCCCCACCCCTCACCACCACCAACCAACCCACCAACCACCCCAACCAACCAACCAACCAACCAACCAACCAACCAACCAACCAACCAACCAACCAACCAACCAACCAACCAACCAACCTACCTACCTACCTACCTACCTACCTACCTACCTACCTGCCTATCTACCTACCTACCTACCTACCTACCTACCTACCTACCTACCAAAACAACCAGAACCTATACACAATCTGTTTCTGTTAGCTGTAAGTTATTCATGCATATAGATGGATAGATTTCTTAACTAGCAGTGAAGACTTGAATATTATATGGATTCTATGTTTAGTAGGTGTTATGATTTATCACCTCCTGATTGTATGTGTCATTCACTAAGGGCCACAGGTAATGCTCACAATATTATAGAGTGCTTGAAAATTGCAGAAATATTTTACAATTATCTCTCAGGCTATAAATTCTGTAAGGATATATGAACAAATAAAGCTTTTATTCCTTGTGAATGCTATAAAGTATTGGAATTATGTATGTAAGGTTAAAGGAATTTTGGCTTTAAAAAGGTATGACATGCGTATGATGCACTGTTAGAACATTAAAGCAGATCTTGAAAAAGGGGCTGATTGATACTTGGTTTGTTGCATCATGTATAGTGTTGCCATGTTATGCCCTTTATTCAGTCTACCAAAGTCAGTGATATTGCATGTGTTTGATATGTAAACAAGGATTGACTTTTTATAGATATAATACTGTAAACCACAACCTGTTAAACATTACCAGGTCCTTGTGCAAAAGTGCCCATGTGTCAGTCATACAGGCAAGGGTTGCAAATTTGACCCATACCCATTCCTGACTTGCAGACGTTCCAGACGCTGAGTGAGGCAGTATGTCAGGTCACGAACAAGGTGTGTTTTGTGGGTTGCTCCACCCTCCTCCCCAGACTAGCACAAAAACCAGTTTTCCTGCTTCTAGTACTTTGTCTTTGACAAGCTGTATTTTCTGTCGAGTCATATCTGCAAGTCTTCACTTCTTCCTTCGAAATGTAGTTTGTTTATGCAGACTAGCTTACGATTAACCAGTAAGCTTAGGTTCTTGTTCTGTCCTATAACGACTAGCAAGAGGGGGATGGAGCTATCCTTCATAGCTATGAAATATGCATGACAACTAACTACCTGCTGATCTACACTAACAGACTTTCCTTAGTATGAGAAAGCAGGTCCACATTGCCAAACTGGAACTGGGCCTTGCAATTAAACTGTTTCATTGCATGATATAAATTGGCATGCCTTCCTGAACAACATTAAAGGACTATTGGATTGAAGTCTGTTGGTGTTATCAGTAGTGAAAAGAGAAAATTACAGAAGTCATGCACATACTCTTCTTCATAGAGCAAGAATAGAAAATTGGCTGGAATGACAAATTGGGATACACTTGAGATTTTTTTTATCTCATCAAAACAAAAGCCTAAAAATTACATTCAGTAAACGGTGATTGAAATCAGTAGGTGGAGCTCAAGACGGTATATTTCCTATACTCCCTGCTACTTTGTTTAAGGTGTGATGAACTACTGTAAAGTGATGTTCACCTTGACCACCTGTTGTTTAGGAGTGGCTGGACTAGTGATACCCTCTCCTAAAGTAGATGACTTAGAGTGTTCTAGTAATGATTAACCACTTTTTATGTGACTTATGTGCCAATATTGAGTTAACAGCTGTAAAGGGAGTTGCAGTTAATATCCCTGTGTGATAGTTTAAGCTCTCTTAAGTGGTGATTCTTTGCTGAAACACTTTATTTAAGTGCCACATATTTTGTGAGAGTTGGGTTTATGAGTAAGTTGAACAGTCCTTTTTAAGGAGTTAGCTAGATTTCCAGTGTGTTTTGTGTTGTTTTTAGTTTTTTTTTATTGTTATTTTTTTATCTTGTTCATTTTAGAATGCTTTGTTTTGTTGTTTGTTGCTGTTTCAAAGAGTTTGTCAAATGAAGTTTTATGCCATTGTTCAAACTTGCTCATACATTACACTCATCTGTTTTTAGCACCCATGTGTAGTGAGTGATTATCAGCCTACTAACAGTTGGCCTTTTTCTGGCTGGGAAAGTCACAATACCTTTACATAAATTAGATATCTATAGGTTTATGCTAAGAACAGATTAATATCAAATCATTCAAAAAAGGACCTTTTATCTATGTTTGCAGTTCACTTCTAATTTAAGAATAGATAGTGAATCGAGACCAAATGATGTGATAAAGATATTTGTGCTGATATAGCTATACAAGGTCTGATATGCTTCATTATAAGTAGCCTATATTTAGAATAAAAAAAAAGTGACAATTGCACTTGCTGTAGGTTTGAAAAGTCCCTTTGGTATTTTGTGATAGGTCAGCTATTGTTTTGTAATAATATTGTCATTATAAACACAACTGAAAATTATTTGGAGTATCATTTTTATCTTACATTTAGAAGCTAATACTAATAACCATGTTTACCTGCTCATTGGTCACTGTGCTTTTCTACTAAAGAAAGATGAGCAAAGTTAGTTTATGCAATAGTAATAACTAGGGTTTAGCTACTTTAGTTAATATGCTTTCATAATAGAGAAGAAAACAAAGTGAGTTTAGTCATTGGTGGTCAACATGTTGCAGTAGACTTTGACATCCCAGCCAGATGAAAATTGCATGTCTGTCTTCCGTTTTTTTTTTTTTTTTTTTTTTTTTTTTTTTTTTTTTTTTTTTTTTTTTTTTCTTCTTTTTTTTTTTTTTTTTTTGAGTTCTTGTGTTTACGTATTTCATGCTTATCACCGTTATGTTTCCCTATCTTTTCTGATCATTACCTAAATCCAGAATTTATTTCCACTCCACCATTATTCAATATTTTCATTTTCCCTTGAGTCAGTAACCCTTGATGAATTAATGTGAATGCTTGTGGAGTTTGTGTGCTAATTCATTTGAAAGAGTGAGAGTGAGAGAGTGAGTGAGAGAGAGAGTGAGAGAGTGAGTGAGAGAGTGAGAGAGTGAGAGAGTGAGTGAGAGAGTGAGAGAGTGAGTGAGAGAGAGTGAGAGAGTGAGTGAGAGAGAGTGAGAGAGTGAGTGAGTGAGAGAGAGAGAGTGAGAGAGAAGAGAGTGAGAGAGAGAGAGAGGAGGAGAGAGAGAGGAGTGAGAGAGAGAGAGAGTGAGAGAGAGAGAGAGTGAGAGAGAGAGAGAGAGAGAGTGAGAGGAGGAGAGAGAGAGAGTGTGGAGTGAGTGTGAGTGTGAGTGTGAGTGTGAGTGTGTGTGTTTGTGTTTGTGTTTGTGTTTGTGTTTGTGTTTGTGTTTGTGTGAGTGAGTGAGTGAGTGAGTGTGAGTGTGTTAGAGTGAGAGTGAAAGCGTGTGTGTGTGTGTGTGTGTGTGTGTGTGTGTGTGTGTGTGTGTGTGTGTGTGTGTGTGTGTGTTCGAGTGAGAGTGAAAGCATATGTGTGTGTGAGTGTGAGTGTGAGTGTGAGTGTGAGTGTGTTCGAGTGAGAGTGAGAGTGAAAGCATGTGTGTGTGTGTGTGTGTGTGTGTGTGTGTGTGTGTGTGTGTGTGTGTGTGTGTGTGTGTGTGTGTGTGTGTGTGTTGTGTGTGTATTCATTCATTCATTCATTCATTCATTCATATTGTTTAAATGTGTGTGTTCTTATATCTTTTGCTCTATAATCTTACATAGTTTTAAATATGCTAGGTATTAAATTGTCCTTATTTCTTCTATTGAAGACACATTCTTAAGTTTATATTGTGTGTTAAGGAGACATAATTGTAATTGAAAGGGTTTTTACTATGCTAAGCAGAGTGAGTGTGTGCAGGTGCAATTGTGGGTATACACATGCGTGAATAAAGAGAAGAGATGAGGAAGTGAGGAAAGAGAGATCCATAAATTGACACAGTAGCATTTTTTAAGTTCTAAAAGTGAGTGAAAAGAAGTAGAGTGGACAGGGTTTTACCTTTAGGGCTAAAAGGAAAATTATAACTAAAATGAGTAAAGTTTCAGGGTTTTGTTTGTCTCCCATGCATATTGTTAGTATTGTTCCAGATACTGCTCTTGCTGAAGAACATTTGAGATGTAAAATTGAAGTCGAGTTTGATAATCCTTATTTGAAGTTATTTGCTTTTTTGTTTCTGTTCTGTTTACAAGCATTTTTTTAGTTCTTTTTTTATTTAGACTGGTCACATCCATACCCCAGCCACCCATCAGCATCACACCATCGTCATCATAGTGCATCCTCCTAGTGCTTTTATTCCTTACATGTTGTGGCAGGTAATGTCAAAGTGTGGTCCGTTTGGCCCCTCATCCTGCCCCACTTCTCTGGTCATTCTTGTGTGTGTTATCTCTATTCAGTCTGATGCCTCATCTTGTATGTTGTCACTAGCTTGCCCTCCTATTAGTCTCACCTTGTTCCTGTCACTTCACTGTTTCTTTTGTCTTTTACTTTCAGTCGTTCTCACTCTCACTGTCATTCTCTGTTTGCATCCCCTCTGTCACTAAAAGTGCATCCCTCATTCTTCCTTTTATTTCCTTTTTTCTTTTCTTTTTTTTCTCCACCTTTTCACTCCACCCTGTTTAGTCCCTTTTAGATCCTCTCTCCCTGTTCTCTCTCATGCCTGAGTGTTGCTCATCACTAACCCAACAATTCCTTCCCTCTTTCAGCAACCTGGCAAACTAAACCTTAAGGCCTATAGCAACGTGACTGACGCAATTGGCAAAATAAACCTCAAAGATGCGGGCCTACACTCTAAACTAACCAAAGTGGGGTCAGTGCACGCGCCCCTTGCCACCCCTGAGAATATGGACCTAGGCCCTGATTACGCCGCTGTGAGTACGCTCAAGTGTCCCAACACCTACGAGTCGTGGTCGTTTACTCCTCCGTCCCCCTTCTCTCTCTCCTCTTCTTCGTTAGTTCTCGTTTCTGTGTCGTAGTTGGTTCTTACACTCCCCTAACTGTTGCCACCCTTCTTGTTCTTCTTCCTGTTTTCCTTCAGTTTCTATTTTCTTTTACATCATTCATTTCATGTAACTATGTTCGGACTTGATTTATTTTTCTCATGCTCATGTTATCATGCATCAGTTTCCTATCATCATTGACAGCTTTTAGTTTTTATTCCCCCTTCCCCTAGTAGAAGTGAGTATATAATTATATGTTTTTTTTGCTGGTGTTTTCACCTTATTTTGCACTGCTGATGTTGCAATTGTCACTTC
>NC_051401.1:41469335-41501835 GCF_015228065.2 Penaeus monodon | reverse complement strand
AGAGTATCATTAAATTGTGTTTTTTTGTTTGTTTGTTTGTTTAATGACAAACTTAAGAATTGACTCTTTATATAGAAGTATCTTGAAGGTATGATATTCAGATGAGCAGTTTTTGAGTAGCCAAAGGTTGAAATGCAAAATCAACAGTAGGATAATTTAGATCAGTGGATATTAGTCATTAAAAATATGTATATGTAAAATGCCCATGAAACACTGTTCACTACAGTGCAGCCTTTTCATAGCTTCACCTAGAGTAGATTGCAATGATAGGCTTATGAAAATTGGCCTTTATAGGAACATCTTTTAAGATTTGTTGAAAGATGTACATGTAGGTGAAACAGTAAGATATAAGTTGCAGCAGAAGACTCAGGATATTGTATAGTGAATATTTAGAATGAAGATCATGTAATCAATAGTTTAAACATGTTATAAAAATAGTGATTTTTAATCACTATCCTGAATTTAGTGTTTTCTGAATCTTATTCAGATTTGGGTCAAAGATATTGTCAGTGATAAGGCTCAGTAAAACAGCAGGTGTCATAATAGGCCAAGGACTAACTTTACATACTGAAAAAAAAGTCATATTACCATGGGCCTTGAGTTAACCCTTGGAAAGACTGCGTGTAGCTAGATGATTAAGGTAGATGACCATAAGGAGTATCCATTGATGTAAAGAATGGCTGTGATTCAGGGTGGGTGTGGCCGGGTGACTGAGGGCGCGCTGTTGTTATTTCAGTGGTGAGTGGGTCAGCTTCGGATGATTCTGACGCCACAGACAGAGAGGACCCGGCTGCCGCGCGCTCCAAATATAAACCTCAGAAACGCTCATTTCAATTTAAAAAGAAGACGGGAGGCAGGGAAGGCGTGGCAGTGCGCCCCCCAGTGGTACCCCCACTGCCCCCCACACACCCACCGCCCCACCCTCCTACCTCCCACCCACGCATGGGGCTGGCTGCCACCCCCCACCACAACCCCCTCTCGTACCCAATGGCCGCCCAGCTTCCCCCAGACACCGACTTATTCTCCCCCTCATGTAAGTCATGCTCAGTCTTGCCTGCTTCGTCTGATGGCCTCTCTCTTTCTCCTCCTCTCTCTCTATCTCTCTTACTCTTTTTCTTATCTTTGCTCCGTACACCTCTTGATCTCTTGACTTCCGTCCTGTACTCCCATGTAGTGTAACATCTTACTTGGGTAGACCACTAATATATTTGGAACTAATAACATTTAGAATGTTGTCAGTCTCCTCAAATGTAAATTTGAGTGTGTGTGTGTGTGTGTGTGTGTGTGTGTGTGTGTGTGTGTGTGTGTGTGTGTGTGTGTGTGTGTGTGTGTGTGTGTGTGTGTGTGTGTGTGTGTGTGGCTACAATGCAGTTGATCTAATTAGACATTTTGTAAAAAAAGAAAGAAGTCTTGCTTAGGAATGGTAATCTTCTTCTAGAAGACATCACATTGATATGAACAGCAGTAGTTTAGGCTAGTAGGTAATGCTTTAGAGTAAGATATGCTGTACAGCGGCAGTTTTTTACTTCGGGCTCTAGGTATTAGTGTTAATAATCAGTAAAATGATATTGAGCTGTTGTATTTAGTATGTGGACTTGCAGTATAGGGACGATACTAGCAATTATTTTTGTTATGACTGCATACACATAGTCTGGTTTTCATTAGTCTTTTTTGCACTATTATTGCAATTATTATTTATGTCATTATGAATATGGTCATTATTAATATCATTATTGATTATTAGTTAAATACAGTATCAAGATATAAATAATATTTGGTATATTTAATTAATTCTTTATGATGTTTGATTATTGTTTTATTTCTTATTTTCAGTTAATCATCAATATGACACTTACCAGATACTTTTCTTATTATGTTGGGTTATCAGTACATTCACTATTAATTCCATAGATGGCAACATTACCTTCTGTTTATATTTGTTATTATTAATTTGATATGTGTTTGCATTGTATATGCTCTTCAAACTATTTATCATATAATACGTATGCATGCCTCTTATAGATTTGTTTTTTAAATAGGCAAGTTATGACTAGCTTTCAGACCCATTTCCTTGTCATAACTGAAAAACTTAAATACTGTATTTAGAAATGAAGGATGAGGTTTTTCCCTTTTGGTTTTTAGTTGCTTTTTCCTCATCTTTATTTATTTATTACTGCATAAAGTAGGTTACTGTTTTTTTCAAATATTTGACAAGATTGGTTCGGTTGTGAAATAGATAAGAGTGATATTGAGTTCAGTGATCTCTATGAATCTCTGTAAATTACAATTTAAAGTGTACATAGCTCTTTCTGTACTTTTTGATAATTTTGTTAATGTATATAAATGTAAAAGGAACCTTTTTGCTCATTTTTCACTTAGTCACTCTTTTTCAGACTTTCTCTCTCATTCATCCACGCACATGCGCACACATTCATTCATTCATTCATTCACTCAATCTTTCATTCCTTCCACTGGGCTACTTAGGTGTATAGTTTGTGGTTTGTACTTGGGAGTATGTGTGCTGTTGTATAAAAAAGGATAAATTATTTGCGGCAAACTAACGCTGCTTAGAGGTTGGAGCATGACTCTGTAAATGACATTGATACCAACTGTAATTATTGTAGATGGAGGTAATACTCCTGTTTGTTTTGATATAAGCTCTTTCTTCTTACTTTGAAAAAAGTGTAGGTTGGAGTAGCTATCTAAGTCATCTTTCAATAAAAAAGATGTTGAAATATTAGCAACTTGTAGTATATTAGTTGTAGAAGTAGTAGTGAAAGTATGCCTAACCAATATTGACACAAAAGTTTTTGCTTGCAGTCACATAGTGAGTTACATTAACTTAAACTTTTGCTGCGTGTTCACGTTTGCAAGAGTATTACCATGAACATAATTTATGTAAATGTTAGAAGATTAAACATTTTTTGTTTAATTTTGAAAAATATCTAAGGAATTGGATTTATGATCAGTGTTATCCAAGTACAAGACTGAAAATAATATAGAAGGAAGTCTCAGTTTAAAAGACATGTGTAAAAGATTCTCTAAAAAGATATTGGTGATAGCTGGGCCAAGAGGGTATTTTAACTTTTTGTGATGTTTCATTTAAAATATTTTCACCTGATTTCTCACTAAAGAGCAGAAATGTACTGATAAGTTGAAAGCATAATGTGCATTTGTTGTTATTGGTGTTGTTAATGCACTTTATATTTCTTTCAATGGGTGGTATGGTTCCATGCATGACTGTTAGTTGTAGCCAATCTCTGTTTACACCTTGCTTCCAGTTGTAAAACTACTGGAACTCACAGTGCATGGAAGAAATGGGATTGTTATTATGCACAGTCTTTAAGTGTTTCTTTATATTTTATGGAATGAATAAAGTAAATGGCATATATGATTTATGTATAAATATATATTTTTCCTTTCTTCCTTTTCTGACTTTATCCCTCTCTTTCTGCATGGGTACATGACATTTAGGAACCTAATATGTAAACCAGTATTGGGCACTATACTACCTTCTGGTATTTCAGTGTTTGTTGTTGTTTATTTTTGTTTTTTTTATTGCATCCCTCTATTGTAGTTCAAAAAGAAAATGTTTTAGAGAATCAAAGCCTCAAGTAAGAGACAGGAACCTCAACTTCTGTGTCAGATGAGTGTAAGGTTGCTATTGAGAAGCATGAATTACAGAGTTGAAGAAGATGGTAAGTGGATTTAAAGAGAATAAATGCATCTCACGGCAGATGTCATCAATTGTCACACTTTTGAAGGCTTATTTTCCCATACAAATGTTGTCACTGGAGTGACCTTGCTTTTATCCATCTTATGCATGTACTTGACACATTTTTTGTTGTTGTTGTTTTGGTGGTGTTGTTGGTAGTACTCCACATTGGTAATGATCAGTTACTACCATCCTTATCACATTGGTGGTTGTGAGAACTAGCACACTCCCTTGAGAGCTTTTGTGATCTCGGCCAGAGGTGTTATTTCCACAGCTTCAGCCAAATGTTGTATCTTCTAGTGTCAGTACTTACCAGTAATAAGATAGTACTACTTTTGTGTAACCCTTTGAAGCATGCTGTAGAATTTTATTTTCCTTTTTTTTTTTTTTTTCAAGGAAGACCACAATCCACAGATTATACTTGGTTTGTACAGATGTCAAATGATTTTTATTTTGTATTTGTATATTTGTTTTTGATGCTGGCAATATCATTTTGGCCCATATTGTTATTTCTTATTATATACCTTACTGTTTTTCAAATATGTGTTCAACCAGGAAACCAGGAAATGTATGTCAACACTTTTTTCATTCCTTTTATTCATGAGCAGATATAATTTGCAAAGTTTTTTTTTTTTTTTGTGTGTGTGTGTGTAAATTTTGATAATTTTTTTTTTTTTGATACAGTTTATTTTCTTCTATTAATAACTTTGTAATGCCTGTGATGGTGGTAATTTCCTGCTATTTTCCCTGTCATCAGAGTTTTTGTAGGTTTAATCATTGTTACTTAGAAGCAGTATAGCACAAACATTTTCTGAGTATCTGCATGGAGCATTTAGATGTTATGGAAAGCAGAGTGGACATAGGTGGCATAACATACATGGTATTGTTAACAGTATCATCATGATGTAGGGTAATATCTTTAAATTAAAGTATTTTTTGATATGTGAGTATAAGTACAGGTTTGTGTGTGTATGTGTTAGCATTTTGGCATATATGTTTGTGTGCTTCTTTGAATACCATTCTTACACATTAATGCAGACCGACACATGCAAGTGAACATACACATGCACCACACACATACACCAGACACATACATATTCATGCACATGTTCCATCACACTACAGTACACGACACATGTTCAGTGCACACACACACATACATGTTTATGTGCTTTTTTTATTTTTTTTATTTTTTATTTTATTATTTTTTTAAATTTTCAGTCAGACACATATGCACTTTGCATGTATGCACACGCACATGCTCCCCCCCCCCTCTCTCTCTCTCTCTCTCTCTCTCTCTCTCTCTCTCTCTCTCTCTCTCTCTCTCTCTCTCTCTCTCTCTCTCTCTCTCTCTCTCTCTCTCTCCTCCCTCCCTCCCTCTCCCCCCTCCCTTCCTTCCTTTCTTCCTTCCTTCTTCCCTTCCTCCCTTCCCCCTCCCTCCCTCTCACCCCTCCCCCATTCTATTTTCTTTCTCTGTCATTTTCTTGTTTTTCTCCTTTCATTCTTTCCTCTTTCTCCTCTTTATCTCACAAATACAAAGAAAACATAGAATATTTGTAGTGCATTTGTATGAAAGTCCTTTAATTATTGTGTTCATAATATGCTTTTATAATTTTTGAGAAAAGTTACATTAGCTTGATTAAATTTTTTTTTGAACTTGGTACTTTATTAATGCATGTGGAAGCTACTTTGGTTTTGCTCAAATATGTAACATTTCTCTTGCAAGTTATTTTATGGTGTTTGGAAGTCATTGTGTTTCAAATATTAAAAGTATGCTTGTCATGCAGACTCATTTGAGAGTTAAATCTAACAGTGGGAGAAGTCCGAAGTTGTTCATTTTCAAAGGCTTTTTTTTTTTTTTTTGCTTGTGTTATTTTCTGCAAATTATAAAAAAAAAAAAAAAAGAGAGAGAAAAAGTTTATTTAAAGAGAAGGATAACTAAGATTTGTACCATCCCTGACAGTTGCCCCAGGCAAGCTAGAGGGTGACCACATGTACCGCGTAATCCCTGAGGATGACTCCAGCTTAGAGGTGTCTTCCCCAAGGGATCAACAATCTCCGATCCTCCCACCTGGAGCACCCCAGCGCAAGGAGACGGACAAAACAGCGCGTCGGAAGGTATTGGATGTAGGTTTAGTTAGCAGTCGGAGAGCGTTCAATTCTGATCGTTTAGTTGATGTGACTTAGTTTTGATCTGAGGTAAATTGTAGGTAAGATATGGCTCTCTGATACTGTTTTATTGGATTATACTGTTTTAGATTTCTTGTGATGAAATAGCCGTGATAGTAATTCTACTTTACTTTCTTCAATTTCAAACTGTAATATCATCTTATTTCATATGAAAAGGTCATTGAATTAATTGTTATTTCTTGATCATTTCCAGCAAGAGAAGTTGCGTTCGCGTGAAGAAGCAAGGCAACGTGAAGAAGAACGTAAACGTGCAAAGGATGAAGAGAAGTTGAAGAAAGCAGCGGAGAAAGAGAAGGTCAGGCAGTTTTATTTTTTTCAAGAGAGAATTGATGATATTTTGTACTTAAAGCCAGTTTAGATTTCTCTGATATATATGTCTTGCCTGTATGTAAATCCTTTGGCAGAGGAATAGTATTTGACAGTTATCTTTTTATATACCCATTAAGATAAATAAAGATATATATGCAGAAACTTAATGGTAGTTTTGAGCATGTATATTTTTATTATTACAGGAAAGAGAGAAGAAGAAAGCAGCAAAGGGGTCCTCCAAGAGTGCAGCCAAGGGACCTCCTCAGCCAACCCTGGAGGACTTTGTCCAGAATGCAGAGCGACCGGTGCCACTCTTCCTCGAGAAGTGTGTAGCATTTATAGAGGTTGAGGGACTAGATTCTGAGGGAATTTATCGTGTTCCTGGCAACAAGGTCCATGTGGAGCAGCTCACCACAAAGTTCAAAGAAGGTAATTTGTGTGTGCGTGCATGCGTGCTTGTTTGTTTGTTTTTTATGTTTTTTTTTCTTGTATCAGTTCAAGCTATAGTTCTGATAAGGAAAGAAAAGATCTATATTTTACTTTCTAAAATAAATGGAACTCATATACTGCCTTTTTCCTCATTTATAGACAGCAACGTGAACTTCGCTGAGCTAGACATTCCAGTAAATGCTGCTGCTACAGCTCTGAAAGACTACCTGAAACAGTTGCCACCATTACTGCCACAGAACCAGCTCCTTGAGCTGACCACAATTGCTAGTAAGTATCTGATACACAAACTTTTAACTTCCCCCATTTCCTTTTCCCTTCCTGTTTCCTTTCATCTCTCTCTCTAACTTGTATTTCCCTTACTTGTAAATCTTACATTTAGAAGAGGTCATAGTCAGATTCTTAGCTGTTGTTGTTTTGGGTAAATCAGAGTCAAAGGACTTTAGTCATAAAAAGTTGCTCTGATTTACTAAGCCAAGAAGTTTCTTCATTTTCTGTTATTGGCTTACTGTGAATTGGTCAGATGTTCAAAGATTAGCAAACTATAGGGGTGGTTCATATATTTATATGTATTTTTGTTGTTATTAGGGAGGAAAACAGCAAGTAAGCTGCTCTGTACAGCAGTACTGGAAAATGTAAAATTATTAACCATTAATTCAGCTTCCTTCTGATTTGAAGTGGACTGTGAAGACAGTTGGTACTTACTTGATATTGGTGTATTGTTAACATAATGAA
Source organism: Penaeus monodon (assembly GCF_015228065.2). NCBI lineage: Eukaryota > Metazoa > Arthropoda > Malacostraca > Decapoda > Penaeidae > Penaeus > Penaeus monodon. The sequence continues at coordinate 41,494,439 of NC_051401.1, read as the reverse complement.
AGGTTTGGTTGTGGCTAGGAAGAATGTGATGTGACCCAAACTTCCCTGTCCTTCATTAATTCAAGTCTCTTACCAGAACAAGTCAACAGATGCATGAATATAACCACCTTATCAAGGGTGATTTAAAATTTTGCTTCTTCATTTATTTTCTAACTTTAATTTTTTTGTATTTTTTATTATTATTATTATTATTATTATTATTATTATTTTTTTTTTTTTTTTTTTTTTTTTGGGGGGGTAGCAGATTATGTAAAGGCTTATTTTGTTTTAAGAAATGCAGATAAACTAAATGCTTGTAGTTCTTGTCTTAGTCTTTAAAGCTTTTTCTCTCAGCTGTGTAAACAAAGGCTTCTGGAATCATTTTCATTTACCTTTTATTTATTTACCCTTACCCATTTCATCTTTCGCTTACCTAGCAAGATCCTCTCTGATTTCCTGAACTTTGTATCTCTCAGCTGTCGTAAAAGTTTACTCTCCATTACTACTTGTCTTACTTTTCCATAGTCTTAATGATTGATGATATATATATTGTTATATGAAAATAGTCAAATTAAATGAATTGAGTATATGAAGTGAAGAAGTATTAGAGAGGAAAAAAAGAAAGAGAAAGAAAGCATGCCATGTTATGCTAATTTTTGTTACTGTTATCATTGTTATTATATATTTTCAGTGATTTCTAAGCAAGGCTGTTCTCTGTCTTTAAGTTCAGACATGTTTATGTTAGCATAGAGGTCTAATGTTGTTGTCACAAAATTAATCGAAGGGTGACTACTCTTGTATCTATTGGTACAGGCATTGGTGACCGCAGCCTAAGACTTTTGAGGCTGAAGGAGATGCTAACAGGCCTCCCTTCAGTCAACTTTGAGGTTTTGAAGTTCATTTTCCAGCACTTTGTCAGGTATGTGGCCTGTTAATATTTGTTGGCACTTGTATATTTTTGCTATTGGGATAATTATTATTATTATTTTTTATATTAATATTAAAGCTTTCACTAATGTGATCAAAGGAATGATTCATCACTCTTCAACGAATTGTAACAGAGGTGGACTTTTTTTATGAATATCAAAGTATATGCTTTCATATCTCATTATATTGTTAAATACAGATACTCTGTTGCTAATGTCCCAGCACAGGTCAGTTTCAGCCTGTTTATATGATGTTATATAAATTCTTACTGTCTTTAGATATTGTACTTATATGGAAGCCAAAATAATAGAGGAATTTACCTGTTCTTACTTTTTCTTTATATTTATATGTGAAATATATATGCATATATGTTTGTAGGGCTTATTGTTATGTATGATAATTTTTTTATTTGTGTTTTTCAGAGTTGCTGAAAACTGTAAATTGAACTCCATGGATAGTAAAAACCTTGCCATCTGCTGGTGGCCAACATTGTTACACACACTGCAGTTTACAGACATCAGTGAATTTGAATCTCAGCGTCCGCACATCGAAGATATAATTCAAACTATGATTGACCAATTTCCTTTCCTATTCCAAGGAAAAGAGGATTATGTCATGGTCTGATATTAACCAGCGTTTTCCTGGTAAACATAACTTCATTTGTTTACATTCAGCTGTGCTTTGGTCTGACAAATCAAAGTGTGGCTCTTGATAAACAAAAAAGGTTATGTTTAGCATGAAAACTTGACCCTAACTCCCCGCAGCCTCTGTTGCTGCATGTCATTTTCCCATGAGCCAGGAGTGGTAGTGCCACATTTGCCTCTATGTGGCATTTTCTAATCACCATGGCTCCTTCTGGCTGCTAACTTAGACGCTAACAGCCACAACTTGATGGGGCAATGCTTCATGACAACAGAAACCTGGGTACTTATCCCACAGTGGCAAGTGTAATGAACTGCATGCCACTGTGGCAGTGTTAGGAGCATTAAGTCAATGTTGTGGCTCAGTGTTACTGTTGGCTGCCCTGAACTACATGCCAGTTCAGAAAGTGATCAGTATCCTATTATCTAAGACACACAAGTAGTGTGTGCTGTGTATCATAGAAATGACAACCAAAGAAAATTATCTTCCAATTTAGTGGAATGATAAATATGATTGTGATTAAATCAAGCAAACTAGATGAATATTAAAAATAAAAAACAAAAAAAAAGTGTCAAATTGTTGTATCAGCAATATTGACTGTAGATATAAACTTGAGTCACCTTTCCATTAAAATAAGTATCTTTTACTCTGCCAGAAGAAAACCACAGAAGTTCTGTATGCAGATGAAGGTTATTATGATCATAGTTTACCAAATCTGACGAATGAATGTCTGTAGTGAGTGTTGTGAGGCCAGCATTGAAACAGTATTTTCCCTCTGGGATTTTGAGAGAGAGAGAGAGAGTGAGAGAGAGAAAGAGAAAAAAAAAAAAAACTTGTAGAACTAAATGACGAAAGGAATAAAATACATTTTATAGTAGAAAAACTATTTCAGGATTTTAGTGTTATGATAAACTAACATTGGATTGTTGACAAATGTAAATTAATGCAGCTTACAGACTGTTAAATGGTGAGTACTCTTCTCATGAGCGTAGCATACGAGTACTTATGGATAGCATAAGAGGTAGCCTAATGCCAGGCTGGAACTCATGAGTTACAGCCAGAGCTTTTAGTCACAGATTAAGCTCATGTTCCATGTTGTGTCTCCAGTACCAGACAAAATGCCAGTACCTATGTGGTATCTGACATTCCAGCCTGTCACACAGTTATCGAGTGCCATCATGTAGATTTGATCATTTTCAAAAGACTTGATTAACAGTTTAAAATAGAATTGTTTTTATTGGGGTAAAGTTTAACCTGCAGCCTGGTGCTTTCTGAGCAGAGTCCAGCACATACAAGGGAGTGAAAGTTCTTGCCCTGCCACAGTTGGTGCCACAGAGGAAGGGTTCCATCATGTCAGTACTTGGTAGATGGAGCAGCATCTTCTAATGGCAGTGGCACGTGTTCCCTGGGAAGACATTTCCCTCGCCGAATTGTGTGTGGCTTCCCGGGAGGACTGTCACTCAGCACACAATGTCTGGTGCCTCTCAGGGAGAAGTTTTGCCTCCCTGGTTATATCAGGTACCCCCCAGCCCCTCCCATCTACCCTTCCCCACTTCCCCTAGAGAAAGCTAGAATTCCAACCCCAATCCGCTGGAATCATTAAGGGTAACCCGTGGAGAGTTGCACTTGTCAGGCAGTGTCAGATGATCCCTAAGGGAGTTGCAGTGCAGTTCAGTTTAAGGAAAGAATTAATCTTGCTGGTGGTGTCTGGTGCTTTTAATTATATCCAGTCACCTGGCACTCTGGAGGTGCCCCCTTAGGAGCATCATCTCACCAAATTACTGGCATTGTCGTGTGAAGTGATCCCTCCTGTGGATTTTCCAGTCCTTCCTGGGTAAAGTCCCAGCTCCCTGGCAGTGTGCATCACTCTCAGGACAGTGTGGGTGGAGTCCCATAGTCACATGTATTTACCTGCTGTGACAGGAGCTCACATATCAAATTGTTGAGTCTGGTGGCGTTAAGCATTCCAGTGTACAGCAGTGCTGCTTCTCACTTGTGGATCATCATTTAAACGTTCTCATAACGTTAGCATCCTGCCAAGTTATATCAGCATTTGCGAGGGGAATCACTTTGTAACCTCATTTTCATTGCACAAGCACATCGAGTTGTGTCTGTGTACCTCCAGTGTTGCTACTGTAAAAGAGATTGATATTTTGATTATTGTCTAGTGATCTGGCTGGTCGTTATAATACATTTACTCTATTCAAATTTAGGAAATCAATTTTTTTATATATATATATATTTCCTGTTCTGTCCTAGGTTTTAAGTCATTCTTAAGCATTAGCCATAGGTTTGTTCACATCATAGTTTTTATTTCTATGAACTCTATATACAAAGATGTGTTCTCAAATTGACCAAAAAATGCTTTGTTTAAATATGTACAATAAGTGACTCATTGTGTGGGGTCAGTATGAACTGACATTATTACCTGTATGAATGATAGTGCCATAGTGTGCGGCAAGGACAGCAAACAGTGCCAACGCCATTGTCGACGTTCTGTCTCATTGTCTTGCTAGTTGCTCCCTGTTCTTTATTTTGTTACTTTGCCTTGTTTAGTGTTAGCCACGTGGCTGCCAAGTGGTACTATGTGTGAACTTAGCGCTATTCTGTGTCATGCAGCGTCGAGTGGTGGCAGGAGCAAGAACAAGATGAGACAAGGGCAATGATCCCCCACAAATATCAGCACAAATTACAAAGAGTTTCTCCAGGAAGTAAGCTTCCAAATTAGCTGGTGCCAGCTTCCCAGCACCACAGTTGGGTGCCAGATGTACAGCCTATTGCATAATATCTTCCTTGCCTTGTTTTTTTGTAGTCAAGCAGATATAATGATTTCATGTTGAAAGAAAATTAATATTTATTGTACTGATATAACTAAGGAAATTCATTTTGAATCAGTAATGAGGATTTTTCTTTTTGGCAGTTTTACTGCTGATAAGTGATTGCTATGTATAGATGTGTATGGACTCAAGTTGTCATTTGGGCAGTTTTGTAAATTACAAATTTTCCAAGAAAGTTTTTATATGAGTTTCATGCAGTTCATAAGATCAGTGAAGGTCACTTCATGTGGTATGGTTTATTACTTTTCCTTCTGTTTTATATTGATTTTATTATAGTTTTTATAACCTAACTACCTGCATATATATTTTTTTTAACATGAGTGTAGGGACTGGTTATATTATGTAACTTAAACAGCAAATGCTAGTCAATATGCCCTGCCCACTCGACAGCATCATGTAAATTTATTAATGTATTGCACTACATATTCTTGAATTCATTGTATAAAGTCTTACAGCTATACAGACTTGTACAGCATATGTGACGAGTGAGAGATTCCATGTACAGTGGACAGTGAAAGGAGTTTTGAGGGTAGTATACTATATAATGCATATTTGGATTAGTATACTACTAACTATGAATAAAAGGCATTTGCATTTGACATTTGTTTTATTGTGACTTTAACGGTTAAAGATGGAGCATAAGAGATGTTTTACCAAGATAAATGTAATGAAAAAACTCGGTGAAAATTCTTTTTAATGATCACCTTTAAATATTATTGCCATGGTAAAAATAAAACACATTTTAGCATGACTTTCTACAATGTGTTATTTAGAATATTCCAAGTTGTTAGAAAACATAATACAGAAGAAACAGTGATGGACTAGTCTCATAAATCTCTCTGAAACTAGCTTTACAGATTTTGTAAATAGAGGAAAGATCCTCCTGGTAAAGTTTCTGGTAATGACTTACATTTTCTTTTAAAAATTTACAGTGGTAGTATATTATTTAAAATTTGAAGAAAATTATTTTTTTTGATTTAGTGTTATATACTTTAAAAACTACTACATATACATAAAAGAAACATGATATTTGCTTCTAGCTGACAATTTACATAAAACATATGATAGAAAGTGCTGTCATAGAAAATAGCTTATAAAATGAAAGGGTATAAAATAAAGCAAGGATAAGGCACAATCACATGCAGTGTTCTTCAGATAGATTTGGAGGCAACCCAAAACTGGTTTACTGGACTTTGTAGTAAACAAATACACATATTGGTGATGTGCTTCGTGCCAACACTGAGTGTGTTACTTTTAATTAGACATAGCACTGACAATATAGATTTAATTTCTACAAAATGATTACACACACAATAGATGCCATGAACTTGTATACAGTTTAAATGAGTAGACAAGCAAGCATTTTTAAAAAATGCATTATACTAATGGATTTTACTCAACAAAGACTGCAATGAACACTGAGAAGTGTTCTGAGATTTTTTTTACTCAATGCGCACACCACACTCGCTACAGCTAGCACTCACCCACTCTCTCAAACACACACCCACACTTTACTCATACTCATACTCATACTCAAACTCATACTCATACTCTACTCAACTCCCTCCACACACTCACACATTTCCTCATCATTTCTCTCTTCAATCATTCTATCCTCTTCCTCTCATGCCTCATCTCACTCTCTCCATCATCTTTCATCAAGCTCATCTTAACTCTTCTCTATCCTCTTACTCATTCACCTCTCTCATCCCTTTTCTTTCTTTTTTTCTCTGCCCTCTCTCCATCGCTACCTACACCTCACCCACTCTCTCACCACACCCACTATTCCTCACATCTTCACTCTAGCCCTCCATCACTCTATTCAACTCTCATCACTCTTCACCTCTCCTCTCATACTCTCTCAAGATTCTCTCAACTCTCATTCTCTATCTATCACTTACTCTTTTTCAACCTCATCTACCTCTTTCTCTCTATTAGTTTCTCTCTCTCTCTCTCGTACACACATCTACATACTCTACATACTACACCTCATCTCCACTCATCTACACACACATCTCACACACAACTACCACCTACACATCACACATATATATAATCTTACATATACATATATACTACATATCTATTATTACTACCTAATCTTATCTCATCATACTATATACTATCATATATTCTACATACATACAATAATATCTATACTTATACATATATATACATCATAATATACATACATATACATTAGTATTCAACATATACATAATCTACTATTACATATATATTACATACAATATATATATACACAATACTAACCTATATATACATTATATAATATAATATACATATATATATATATACATATATATACATACATATACTATTATATATACATGTATTATATATCATACATATACATATATATTACATACATTATACATATATATACATACATATACATATACAATATATATACATATACATATATATACACATATAATAATATACATACTATACATATATATATACATATACACTATATATACATACATATACATATATATACATACTATACATACAATATATATATATATACTACATATACATATATATACAATATATATACATACATACATCATACATATACATATATATTACATACATGTATACATATATATACATACAATACATAATATACATATACATATCTATAATACATTACATATACATACTATAAATAACATACATAATACTACTATAATACATAGCATATACATATATATATACATATATATAGATACTACATATATATACCTATGCATACAATATATACATATATATATCTATTAACATATATAATATATATATATATATATATATATATATATATAATATATATATAATATATATATAAATAATCATATATATATATATATATATATATTATATAATATATATATATATATATATATATTCACTATATATATATTATATATAGTATATATATATATATATATATATATATATATTATATATATATATATATATATATATATTTATATACATTTATATATTATATATATCTTATATATATATATATATATATATTTATATATTTTATATATATTATATATATATATATATATATATATATATATATATATATATATATTATATATAATTATATATATATATATATATGTATGACATAGGCCTCTCTCAGTTCATTACTGAGTTCATTACAGTGCCACCCCTTGCCTGATTGGATGCCCTTCCTAATCAACCGCGGTTTGTGCCACGGCGGTGACTTCCCCTCCGACACCTGCGTTTGACTTCTCAAGGCTGTATGTCCTTTTCTCGGGCTCGAGCCAGCAGTCAAACCGCAGGCATTTTTCGCGGCAGTCACACACACACACACACACCATATAGCCAGAGAGAGAGAGAGAGAGAGAGAAAATGTCGGTCTGTATATATATATATATATATATATATATATATTATATGGTATTATATGTATATATATATATATATATAAATATATATAAATATATGTATATATAAAAATATATATATAATATATATGTATATATATATTATAAGTATATATTATATAATTTTAATATATCATCATCACCCTGAATCAATCCACTGCAGAACGAAGGCCTCTCCCAATCTTTTCCAACTTGGTCTGCCTTGCTTTTTTTGTTTCTAGTCTTGGCTCCCAAACTTCATAATTTCAAGCCATCTTGTCATTGGTCTGGCTCTTGGTCTCTTTATGTTATCTATGTCATGTTACTTCTTTGTCCATCTGTCTCCAACATATATGACCTGCCCATTGCCTTTTTTTTTTTTTTGATGCTCACAAGTATATCTTCCGCTTAAAATTTATTTATTTATTGAAAATTATATGACATCAGAGGTCATATGACGCCATGGTAAATTCGAGTAGCGAAAAGGGTTAGGGACGAGTTAATGATTAGGGTAGTGTGGTAGTAAAAGGGGTAGAGAGGGGGAGCTGATGGGGTATAGTATAAGCTAATGGTTGTTAGAAGGGGAAGGAGTTAAGGGAGCATGAAGCCTTAGCGAAAACGGTAAAAATGAGATTAACGAGATTAAAGTGGACAGAACAAGGGGCCGAAGAAAAGGAAAAGGAAAGGGGGGAAATAAAAGACTATGCAAAATTATTTGAGGCGAATGCTGAGGACCAAGGTAAGGATGATCCTCTACAATGGGCCTTATCCCCCCACGACAACAACGAGCAGGGGAATGGGAGGGAGGGGGGGAGGCTACGAAGAAGACCGTCTGTTTTCTTTCGATTTTTTTCCATTTTAGCTACATTATTCAGACTGTTATTTTTTATTCTTGCCAATACAAAGTTTTTTTTTTCGATTTTCGTGTGAGTTCTACATCAGGGAAGAAATAGGAAAAAAAAAATCTTGGAAGAAATGATGATGACAGATATATAGTGTCGAGATAACGGAAGATAAAAGATGGTTTTGTAACTTTCGGTATTTTTGAGCTCGACTTCTCAAACTAGACAGCTTTATATTCTTGCCAAAGTGAGATTTTAGACATCATTCAGTAACTTTCAAGCATGAGGAAAATAATGATTCTATAGCACTTTTACCCCAATAGCATGGAAAATACGAAATAATGATCGTATTCCATACTATAAAGTAACAGTTTACACGTCAACTTTGGAAAAAAAAAAAAACTGAAGAAAGAGAGTCTTGACCTTTAGTCGCCAGTTTGTAAACGGAATGCGATTTAAGTGAAAACAGACACTGATGATAGCGTGTTTAAGCTTCTGAGCATTCGTATATACAAGCATATCCACTCATCAATATATGAATATACCTATAATACACAAGCACACACACGCACATTATATATGCTATTATAGTATATATATTATATATATATATATATATATATATATATGTGATGTATATATATGTATATATAGGTATATATATATGTATATATATATATATATAGATATATCTGGATCTCTATGTGGATATATATGTGGATATTATGTAATATTGTATGGATTATATTATGGAATATATATATGTATGGATAGTATATATATATATATATATATATATATTATATAAATATATATATATATATTTTGGTGTATAAATGTGGGTCTTGATATATATATATATGGATATATATATATATATGTATATATATGTATGTATGGATATATATATGTATATATATGTATGGATATATATATGTATATAATACGGTTAGCTATATATGTATATTATTACGTATCTATATATGTAATAATATATGTATATATAATGTGTATATCATAAGTATAACCTATTATATAATATGTATATATATTTGTAAATATATAGATATATATATTTTATATATTATATAATATATATATTATATGTATAATATCTATCATTTATATGTAGATATATATGTGTAAATATATATTTTATATATAGTTATAATATATGTATATATATGTATATATAGTGTATTAGATGTATATATTGGTATATATTATATATCTATATATATATATATATTATATATAGATATATATATATCTATATATAATATAATAATATTAATGTATAGATAATACACACACACACACACATACCACACACATGTTGCTATGTAATATAGATTTATTCTACCCCTGTGGTCATCCTCTACCCCAGGTGTTCTTCCGTCCTCTCCAGTTTGAGAGCCTGTACACTGAATCAGTGCAGGCATCTCTCGACGTTATCCCTCCTCTCTCCCTGATGAATGCTCGATTTTTCACCAACTTTCCCTCACCAAACTAACTATTCGAACGATCTCTGCTTCCTAACTTTTGCTTCATCTTCACGTTTACTTACTCTAGTCTACCCATTCCTCTTCTCCCACTGCCCCTTTCCCCCATTTTCGAACTCTTTGGTTTTCTGTTCATTCTTGTCCCTCCATGGCTTATATCCTTACCCCCCATATTTTGCTCCTCTGTTTCCCTGACCCACCAAAATCGTTCCCCCGTCTGTCCTTCTCAACCAATTTCCTTGACCATTCTCCATTCATTCCTCCCTGTATTCAGTTTACACTGAAGTGCTCCAATCCACCTCCGGTGCTGGTTCCGCAGTACCTTCCCAACTTTTCAAATAACCCTTCCTCCCACCTGAATCCCAATTGTCCTTACTCGAACTCTAGGCACTCTTTTTGCCTAAAAACACACATACCCCTCCTTCGTCCTTCTTTCACTTTTTTTTTACTGACTGCATTACTCATTACTCGCAAAGTAATGCACTCAAACCAATCTCTTTTTTGTCTTAAGATCCAGAGCTGGTTGTTCTACCTGCCACAGACCAATAAAACTATCAGATTTTGGCTGGTGCCCCAGTAATGTTGGAATCCCTCTGCAATGACAATGCAGATACTCTAGCATGCTACAAACCTCTATGTCCACATCAAACCAACCACGAACGTTTCCCACGTATTTCAGCCACGGATTATACCCTCACTTTAACCAATGTCACGGTTTTTATGTACTGTTCCCTTTAGATTTTTGTGAGTTTTGTTACACACAGATGGCTCCACGTGTACTCAGCCACCAAAGAGTCTTTCTTTCTTCTTTCTTTGTTGGATTTCTTGGCTATCAACCAGCGGCATGTGGCCAAGGTTATTAAGCCAATGGATCCTATTTATTCTGTCAATCTAGATAAGGTCATAAAGTTTTGTCTCCCTAAAAAAGTGATTATCTTTACTGATGATTCTTCATCATCTGATAAGATGTTCCTTAGTGTAAATTCTTTATTTTTGTGCCGGAAATAATTTTTAATTTTTGTCCCTATTATATGATGTTTATTGCATGTTAAAAAATAATGTGATTGAGGGTAAGGTTGTGTTGGTCAGGGATGGCATCTTGGGGGAAATCTTTTTTTCAATGTCGGGAGTGAGGTGGGTACCTCTTGTTGTGTTGAACCCTAAGGCGCCAACACCACCTCCTCCCTTCTCTCCTTCCTGGTGGGCTGTGTCCCCACATTTCTATTTTGGTGTTTAATTTTGTATGTGAGTTGGAGCTGGTCCACTCCTTTGCCACAGAGATGTATTTTTGCTTTTATAAGAGACACAAAACACCTGAGATCTGTACTGACTGTGCTAATGGTTTTTTTTTTCCAGATCACCCATTTGACACCGGCTAGTTTGTCAGCCCTGCCCATTGCCATGGAACCAGAGTGGCCTGGTACCCATATTTAGCTTGATTGATTTATTGGCACCATGTAGCTTACGAATGTATTAACCCAGAAGTTCATTTTTGGTTGGTTCTAATGATTTAATAGCTTTAAGTGAACTTAATGAATCTGAAAAAATTACTATTCTATCGTGGGCCGTCGATAGTTGCAAAGTCAATGGCTTTATCACTGGCAAAAAAGTTGAGCAAGAAAGAATCGATGTATGATTCGGCAGTCTGAACTTAGTTCACATTTCAGTCCCGACCATACACCCCGCACCACACACTCATCTGTCCTTGGAGCTCGTCGGTATATATTGAAAAAAGGGAGATGTTTAACAGGATCTCCTCTGAACTCTGGCGTACCGTCCACCTCCGCGCCAATGGCGCTTGGCTGATGGAAGCCAGGCTGTCCATGGATAGAAAATTGGGGTTTCCCATGCGCTATATTGACTGACCAGGGTATCGATGGTAGAGGATCTATACCGAACTTCTCGACGAGGTCGTTGAGTCTCGTGGCAAAGGCCTAATGCCACTATTGCCATTATGGTGGCTGCGGTCTCGAGGCCACCTTTGCGGCATAGCTCAAGGCTAACTGCCGCGTCGGAGTCGGAGGGGAGGTACTCCTGACTCCACCTCAAGACTCTCGTATCCGAGTGCACTTCAAGGGCTCCAAGACACACACTCAACAGGCATTCTGCACAGCATCCAAACTTTCAAACTTGTTTCTCGATGCCGAACATACACGATTGGACCCATAATTCTGACCTTTAGGACCTACTCAGGGCTTTATATACCATTAGCAAATACTGTCTATCAGCTCCCCATGTGTTTACCAGAAATGCACTTTAATAAATTCAGTGCTTTTTGAACATTTATTCTTTAACTGAACCAATGTGGTCTTTCCAACTGATCTACTATCAAAAGTAGCCCAAGAAACTGTGCAAGGAGTTTGGAATAGGTATTGGGTGGTTGTCTAGAGTTAGCCTATGTTCGCTTTCTCCTACGTGAAAAAAATTACCCCAATACTGGCTTTCAATGGAAAACTTAAAACCCCACTGGGCCCCAGTATGAATCATATCCAGTGCCAATTGGATGCGATTTGCCTGAGAATTCTGCATTATTGCTGTAATGCCACAATGCACAATCATCAGCTGTACAGTATTTAAGATTCCGAGGAGGGTAGGCTGGTAAGGATGTCATTGATCATACATAAAATAATGGTTGGTGACAAGACACTTCCTTGTTGGGACCCGCCCGTTTTTGCCTGTACAAAAATGTCCGAAAAAGTTGACATTTGTCGAAAATAATTTTGACAGCAAACGTTCTGTCAGAAATGAAATTTTGAATAAAACAAGGCAAGTTTCCCGTAATCCAAAAGCATAAAGTTTTCTGAGTAGGCCATATCGCCATGTTCATGTCGTAGGCTTTTTCTTATAGCTAAAAATACTGAAATCTAAAAAATCTTTTTTGGCCATGGCCTCTTGATATGACTGTCCAGTTTTACTAGCTGATCGAGAGTTTTGGCGTCCCTTGCGGAAGCCGCACTGTTCGTCAACTAGTAAATTACTGGATTTTTAAAAAATGCAATAGCCCTACTGTTAACAATTCGTTTCCATGACCTGCCTAGCAACTTTCACGCAATTGGGCGGTAGGGAGATGTGCAAGTCTGGATTAACCCTCCTTTCAATATGGGGAATGATGTGGGCCAAAGTGCCATGAGTTTGGAAAAGTGTGAACTTTCCAAATTTCATTACACTTCTAGCAACTTAATCCTGTCATCATGATTAAGATGCTTCATCACTCTCATAATCGAATCTTCATCGTGGCCTGGGGATGTTCCTCTAACAGGCTTTAGGCTCGACAAGCTCACTCCATTGTTTAGATCGTTATTGTAACAAAGTCATCTCCTGTGGCAAAGTTAATTGGTTCAGCTCAGGGCCTCTTCCTTGTGGTCAAAGGTGGGATGGTATTAGCCGATCTGCTTGTATGAAGAACTGCTGGCGAGTGCATTAGCAATGTCTCTAGCTGAATCTAAATGATTACCCTCTTCTATGATGTTATTAATTTTGAGAATGACTTTTTCTTATTGATTTTATTGATTGTGGAACCAAACCTCTGATATTTTTGGTGTTTGTGTTTATTGGAAGAAGACAAAGCTCTGCCAGGAAGTCTCTTTTTGCTTGTCCTTAGTACTGTACCTAGCGAGCCCTAGCTCCTTGCTATTTGTAATTGCAAAAGTTCTCCATTAGTGATGTTATTTTTGAAAAGCCTGTAGGCCCTTATTGCTCGGCACAGCGCCCTGCGGCAATCTGGTGTCCACCATGGAACTCTACCTCTATGCTTAACGCTATCTGTCGAAGTTTTAGGAATGGATAGCAATGCTGCTTCTATAATCGAATTCTGAATATTATTTACTTCATCATCAATGGTTCTCCCAACAAAGTTCGAGCTTTACGCTCCTTAGTGAAGGCGACCCAGTCTGCTCTTTTACGTTTTAAATTTAGGTGCTGAAGGCGTTCTCAGTGGTGTCGCATGAATATGTAATATCAAACATAGAAGATGATCTCTTCCCACGAGTCGCAATGGTGTGCCACAGGCACTTGGCTGCTTTGATGAAGATCCAGTGATAGGTCAATAGAGCTCAAATTACCTGTATTATCGTCCACACCGCGTCGACTACCATCATTCAGAAGGACTAAATTCAGACTCCATTAAGCAACTTAACTACTTGCTCCACCTCGCCATCCACCCGCATGGAACCCCATACGTATGATGAGCATTAAAATCAGCTAAAATTCTTTATTTTGTGGCAGAAACACGTTCCTGAAGAGCAAGGAGCTCATCATAGGCTTATCACTGATCAGGTGGACATAAAGTGAACATATAGCCAGATACGTGCCATTAAATTTTTTAATTTGCATGCGACAAATTCCCAAGTAGAATCAATAGTCACTTTCTTTAAAAGGGAGGGCTTTGTTGGATGTACATGGCGACTCCGCCTCCCCACCCTACCCTCACACTCCTTCCGACGTAAATGTTAGTTCCTCAGCGAAACGACGTTCGTCAGAGACGAGGTGTTTAAATTGACAAGTTTCTTGGAGAACTATAATATCGGGAGCACAGGACGAGGCTAAAATTTAAGTCATTACTTTAGATCAAGACTTCGACAGTTCCATTGTATAATGGTCGACGCGAAGATTACATTTTATGGGGTTTGGAAGTGCCTTGTCGCACCAGATTTTTTCTTACTTTTTTTGGGAGGGAAAGACGCCTCCTCTCCCCTCGCTTCCCGGGGACCTCTCTCGGATGGTTTGGAGACGAAGCCTCCATGTCCCTGCACCTCCTGGCGAGGGGAACGACTGACAGATTAGCTATCTGCGTCTCTCACGAGAAGCGCGATCTGGGCGATCCATAACGAAGTCCTCAACCGGAGTAGCCCGTACGGGAAGGTGCGCCCGGACTGTGATTTCGGTATCAGCCTCCTTAGGATTTTTTATGCTGGGTTGATGCAGCCATTTGATCGAAACCCAATTTAGGTCAAATGATACACTGTAATATTTAATTCTTTAACGGTTTTGTTTCAGTTCGGGCAATTCCTTTCCTTGGCTGCAAGCTGTTGAACTGACATTACTTGCACTACGGGGTGATGTTATTACTGCTTCAGCATAGGAAGTATTGGGTTTTTGTGTCTCAAACGTTCACCACTTTCCTCTTAGCTTCAAGTAAACTAACTTCATGCTTCCTCATATATGCTAATGGTCTCAGTCTCCTTCTTCAGGAATGTTGCACTCAGCAGATCCTGACTGGATGGGGACCTCCACAATTAAGCACTTTGGGGGAGATTTGCTAGTAAAGTGATTGTGTCCATGGGCTTCAGCACATTTGCGGCAAAACAAATCTATTTGAATCTTTATCAATGCATCTTAATGAGGTGTGTCCGAATTTTTTGTCATCTTTCAATGCTTGGCTTTTGAACATAAGGTCTTACTTAACACGTTCATAACCGACATTGACATATTCTTAGGAATTTTTATTCAAAGCAAAGGCAAAAAAACACAGTCCAGTTTTTCGTTAGTGCTACATTCCCGTCCTTCTTGGTCATACAATGACGTCCACTACGTCTTTATGTCCTTCTGCTCTCAAGAATTTCACTTTCCTCCATCGTCCTCCAAATCCCTGTGAAAAGATATCCCTTACAGGTATTTGGGCCAAATTTAAAAAGGGGATAGTTACTTAACTCGAAGATCATGAATTTGCGTCAACTTAATAAATCCTTAATCCTGGGAGTTTATTGTGCTTTAGACAAGGAGCTTCCCATCTCTGCAATTTTTTGACCAGTAAATCAAACGGGCCGTCTACCACTTGACGCATCAAGGACCTTTTTTTTGATGATGAAGGGGTTCACGTTCAAAAGCGTTGATTTTCATTCACGCATTTTACATTCGCGAACCTCGCATTCTCTGTGGGTTTTTGAAAAAGTGTTCTTCTCGTTTTGTCCTTTAGTGTGGGTTCCCGTGGTTCAAAGTCAGATTGGTCTGCGAGTGGTCCATGAGTCGCCCCTCCTCCTTGAGGAGAGAAGGGTACCGGGGTAGCATCCATACGGGCATCTGAACCAGGTCCCGACCCCTTTGTCTCAATTTTTGTCCTGAATGGATCAAGGCTCTTAACTTTTGGTATCAACCTAACAGCAATAGCTTAAGAGAGTAAATCAGTTTATTCGTCCTCTACACCCTACCCCCCTAGTGAAAGCCTGGTTTGCGTTCTCCATTACCACAGCGAGGTATTGAGTTATTGTTGGACACACTTCCCTACCGCCGACGTGGTCTAGGCAGAAGGACGGTAATAGATGCCCACCCCCCAACGAATACGGGAGTTTCACGAAGGAACTCCGATATGCTCAGGAAAGTCACATTAAGATGAAGATATAAAAAAAGAAAAGTGCGCCCAAATGACGCCCCAGACTACTGGGCCTCCCTGCCCAAGGTGTCAAGCCCAAGGGCTACCCTGGTGTTATAGAGCTTTTTTTGGTGTCTGAGGTGGGGTTCTGACTACGCCTACTGTAGTCTCCTGTCACCTGCAAAACAAGAGCACTGAAGGTGGCTGGCAAGCACATAAAATATCTGTAATGTACAGGATATTTACTTTACTTGATTACTTTAGAAAACTCATAAGCAATAATGCCTACAGACGGAGGCCCCCCGGGCTCCAGTGTAGCTCTGTGGCACAAGACTATTGTTTTATTGCTGCTGTGTTATGGACAAGGTGTTTACTCATCAGAGTTTCGACCACGAGTGACCAAAGAGTCTATCAGTTGGCCCTAGTGACCGACCCTGGTTTCCTCTTTCCTTGAATTGGCGGGAAAATGTTTTTCCTAATAAATACTATTAATACTGACATTGTTTATTATTCTTATTGATATTATGTTTTATAAAATTATTAAAAATTAATAACAAAGACAATAAGATAAGGAAACGAATCTTTCAAGAAAATCAAGGAGTAGGGTACGACTAATAGCTGACTCATCGGTGACTAAGCAGTTTGTAAGCCATCTATGTGGTGAAGCAATAGAGAAACTTTTTTTTTTTTTTTTTTTTTTTTTTTTTTTTTTTTTTTTACAGTGGGCAATGGCACTGTAGTCTTGCCACCCACGCTAAATGGGTTAATACCTTCCTGTATACCTGATGGCAATCTTTCTGGTCAAGTCTCCGCACTAATAAATTACATACCGTAACACTATCAATCTCCTGGTCAGCTCCATTTCATCGGAACAGACGCTGGGAGACGGCTCTTGCCTGCTTCCCTATTGGCCACACCCGTCTAACATACTCCAATCTGATGTCACGTTCTGATCCCTATGTTACCTATGTAATATCTCTTTCAGTTCCACATATTATGTTGTCCTGTCAACGCTTTGATGCAGCCAGTACCTCTGCTTTCCCCTACCTATCTTCCCTTCACCAACCTCAAAACCTATCAGGCATCCTTACAGAATCTCACACTTTCTGTTTTGACAACCTTTTCTCCTTCCTCAGACGCATACATATCCTTCACTTGATCTAACCCCCCTTGCCTCACCCTACCTTAACCCACTCACTCATCAACTCCTTTACCCATCGTTAGCCTTTTCAGTGTTAATCTTGATAGCTGACGTATAGCAACTACTAACTCAACCGCCCCTCACTACACTTTACTGTACCTTCTTATGGTGCTACATGGTCTTAGATGTCTAGCACATTTATTTTGCTTTTAACCTTATATATATATATATATATATATATATATATATATATATATATATATATATATATTTATATATTTATATATATACACACATACATAGTAAAAGATTAGTTTACAAATCTTACTGAAACAAATTAATCTGATTTGTGTTGCTGTATATACCGAAAAGTAAATATGAACCCCTCAACAAGATATTATTCCTAATAATAAAAATATCTAACTTTAGCTTATTAATGATGCAGACGAGGAGGCGATTCTTCTCATATCAATAGTCATATTTTTTAATATAAAATATATAACATTGATAACAGATGGTGATATATGATAAAAGATGTGTGATCGATGATAAAAATCATATGATGTGAAATGAAAATGTGTAAGACAACGTTGGCAACTGATGTTCGAAAGGTCTTGGAGAAAATCTAATTCTACTGAAATATGTTTTACAAGAAACAAATTTTAACCACACGCTCATTCCTCTCTTGACTTTTTATCAGAGAACACTAGTGAATACCAAAATAAAATGAAATGTCTAAATACCAGCCACATCTTCTCAAACCCTGTGAGGGGTGTTGTCAAAGTATCAAAGGGTTTTTATTATCTCATGATATGCACTTCAATGCAAGGTTCCTGTTTGTTTTCCATAGTGTAATTATGACGCTACAGATGGTATATGAGGTCTCCATTGCTAATATTGGCATCTTACGAGGCCCGAGCCAAATCATCTCCGAAAGACTATTCGAACACATTATGAAGCTTCATCTGTTCCGAGCTTTATAAACAACAAGTACCAACCATTCCGAATCAACTAACGGTTTCATCTACTCCCGAATAAATATATATATTTTTTAGCGAGTGCACACACACACACACACACACACACACACACACACACACACACACACACACACACACACACACACACACACACACACACACACACACACACACACATATATATAGACATATCCGCATCATTAACCATGGCAGCATACGGGAAACTAGCTCTATATGCATTAAATAATGGCTTAGTCTATGTAAGTGATTAGAAACCAAGCAATTCTAGAAAAGAAAAGTTCAGTGTTTCGCTATATAAAGACATGTGGTTTTACCCTGGGGGTCCAGGTAATATATAATTGTATTTTCTTAAATCTGTTCTCTATTCTTATTTCAGTCTGTTTTACACTGTAATTTCCCTGATCTACTTCATACCCTCCCCTGCTATCGGGACTTATCAAATCACATCAAGATTGTCGGTTGGGAATGCGACAGAAATGATCACCAGATTCGTTCTCATCACACCAGAACAAATCTGATAATATAAATATTGTCAGGGGAGACCCGATTGTCATAGTTGAAAAACCAACAAGAGGACAGAAATGTGTGTAAAAAACAAAAACGAAAATATGGATGGCACCGCCATCTTTGGAAGAAGAAGAAGAAGAAGAAGAAAAAAAAAAAAAAAAAAAAAAAAAAAAAAAAAAAAAAAAATACGGGAATCAACCCATTGTTCGGTAAAAATCTACGGGATTTCACATAATCCGTACAATGCGTCCTAACCAATAAACCAACATAACCTTAACCCTGTGGGGTTTATACACTACGATTTATATATTCCTTAACCAAGGGGCTCTTCCCCCTGGACCCCCGTGGTAATTATACGCCTAGCCAGGGAGCGTAGTCCCTTGTACCCCTTCGATTTAAGAAAAGATAATCTATATATTTCCTAGCCAGGGGGCTCTGCCCCTGGACCTTCAGGGTAAAACCATATATCTTTATATAGCGAACACAACTTTTCTTCGCTTCCTCTATGATTAGCATTGTTTGGTTTCTAATAACTTTTTTTGCCAATTACCATTATATGGCTTTAAAAATGACCCGGAATCGACGCAGCACTTAAAATGAAACGTTTCTCGACGAATGGTTCCGCATGGCCTGTCAAATCTCCCTGGCAAAACGTACATGCCAGGTTATTGTTTAGAATAGCGTAAATGATTACCAAAACACACAAAAGTATTATAAAACTAAAAGAATGCATTACATACATGAATTCGGAAAAGACAGACACTGGTAATTACAAAATAATCGTTCTCACAAGCGCCTACTAATACATGGACTACTTGATAGATCACAGTAATGAGTTACGCGTCACATTTGTTTTGGTCCTCGCAAGTTCAACACAATGTGGACTTTAAAAATGATGGGTCGTTCTTCTCTCATCCCTGTTCTGCATCTCCCGTATTCTCAAATTGCGCACTTTTTACCTTTAATGAAAAAGCCTGTATTACGCCGTGTAATGGTTACGACTGATGGGCGAATAAAGTATCCGCAGAGTTCTTCTGTTTATTCTAGATCAGAGCTGCGGGAACGAGAGGTGTTGACCGAGCCGATGCTGAAGGCAGAGTGACTTCGGCTCTCTGAGTTTTTGAGGGGTTCACAAAATATTCGCTACACATAGGATATGGCAACATTGGTTTTGGTGGGAAAATGTCAGTACAGAGTTTCTGTTTTAAGGCAGTGTATGGGTCCTGTGGTCATATGCTGGGTCGCGGACACTGGATATGTCAATACAATTAAACCGTGAACATCGGATAACTACAATATCGTCAATAATAATGATTACAAACTTAGTAATTGAGAATAAGGATTTTTTTTACAAACGTTTTGAGTATAATCAAGATATAAGTTCACTTGTAGTTATAAAGTATTTGACGGTAAGGGTCGGAATCGCTTGCTCTGGGGGCACTTTGCCTTTGTCTTACGTTCTGGGCGCAGGTCAATGTTGGCACAGGCTATTTCCCAGTAGGGTCCAGGGTACCGTGGGAAGTCGAGGGTAAGTAGAGGGGAATGGCCATTAGCCTGACGGTAAGGGTCGGAATTGCTTGCTCTGGGCACTTCGTCGGTGTTCTGTTCTGGACGCAAACTGAATTATCATTATCTCCCTGATCTACTTCATGCCCTTCCCTACTATCGGGACTTTTCAAATCACATCAAGGCTCAGTTGGTGAATGCGACGGAAATGATCATCAGATTCGTTCTCATCACACGCGAACAAATCTGCTGATATTAATATTGTTAGGGAAGGTCCGATTGTCATAGTTGGAAAATTAACCATAAATCTACATAACGTAACTCATTTTGTATCGCATTTTAATGTTAGTTTCTCAAAATTACACGTTTCCTATAAAAAGCTGCGCCCCCATTACAATTCCCTTCCTTTCAACATATTTACCCTCATTCACAACATGCATAGTATCCAATATAAGATGAAATGTGACAAGAAATTCTTACCTACGGAGTTTGCAAAGGCAAGTATAAACAAACAACTCGACTCCTGCTCGAATGCGGTGTCGAATTCTACATCCTTGTTTCGGTACCAGAGACAGCGTCGATTCATGAAATGTTGCTATTATAAATACACGCATGTCAGTATTTACAGTAGCTGTGTATCGTGTAATGGAGACATGCATGGATACACAGGAAGGAAGAAACGTAATTTTGCTGTATTTTACAATTCATTAACTGTCTTGCTCAGGCCCCTATGCGTTTAAGACTTTGGTTGCCCCATACATGTGTCTGGCGTATCGAACTATTTAGTGTGAGCCTTACACAAATAAAGTAAATTATTTTAACCCCTGGTACAAGCCCCATGGGGTGGTGGCGTGGCCAGAGGAGCTTATTTTGGCGTGGGTTTGTTCCAGCGTTACCCTCCCCCCCCACACACACACACCGTCGCACAATAAAAACGCAACACAATGAATTAATAAAAAACTAAAGTTAAAACCATCTTTAAGAATTACTTTAAAAAATAGTTAAAACCACAATAAGCTAAAATAATAGTAAAATTAAAACTTACTTTAAAGACTAACATTAAATTCAAGAAAAAAAAAACATGCAGTATAAAATTGAAGTAGAAGTGAATCGTAAAACCTGAGCAAAGAAAAGCACTCGTAACTATTAATGATGATTATTATATAATAGTATGATCACACCCAGCTCCTATACGCAAGTCAAAGATGCCTCAGACTTAACTTTATCTTTTGTAGCTTCCGTGGGCGTCGAGTCGGTTTCACTCAGAAAATAAATAGAAAAAAAAGACTCCATATCTATCCTGCTGTCTCTGACGAACTGTTTATTTTTCGCGGCCATTTGGAGGGGGGGGGGTGAGGGGGTGACGGTGACGTCATTATATACAGATTTACAAATTAATAGAACAAAAACTTGCCCAAATTGATAAATAATAGGTAATTTAGTTAAAATGAGAAAAATATAAAACAATCACATTGATGATCAAGAGTAAAATAATAGAAATAATATTTGTAAAAATGGACATCCTAATCACTAAAACATTTATATGATTTATTTAGAATTAGATAAAACAAGGGAACTAATAGATATTTAGAATTAGGCATGCTGACAAAGAACTGCATCTAAAAAGTAAAAAGGTAATTTAATCATAGTTAAACGAGAACCAAAGAAAATGTACCAAAACGGGCAAACAAACAAACAAACAAACAAATAATAACAATAATAATAATAATAATAATAATAATAATAATAATAATAATAATAATAATAATAATAATAATAATAATAATAATAATAATAAAAATCAAGGATTAAAACTGCTAAAGATAAGAGATAAAGGCTCACCGTCGTGAAAGAGAACATCGCGCGTGGCGACACACTACATGTGTAATTCAAAATATGAACATAATAAACCACACAAAATTTTATCCATCGAAATTAAACAAAACTTAACGGTAAGAAAGAAAACAATGTTTATTTTTGTATACTTTCACTTACATTTGAAAAGTTTTCTACTGCTTTTCTTAACTGCAAAGTCTTTGATCAGATCCTCAAAACTGATCTTACGTAACATGCCTCTATACTTAATAGAGATAAAGCATCCAGCCTGCCTTGTTGTATAGTTGTTCTGATGGGATTTTTAATATGCTTCAACCGAGAAAAAGAGCGTTCAACTGATCAATTTGTGACCATTAATGTAAAAAATATGCGGAAGCCACTGTCGACATTTGGAAAGGCACACTCAATGTTATCTTCTGCAAGTATTTTATAAAATTCAGCATGACTGAATCTTGTTTTTACATTTTTTGTTTCATTGAATTTATGGCGCACATTTGAATGACACTGCTGAATCTCAGCTGAGACATTACTGTTGAAATCCTCTGGGTAAGCATCAATGAGCTTTTGTCAGTACTGAGAATACCTTTCAACGTTAACAGATGAAGTGACACTATGTGGTAGATGGAATCTGAATATTTCAATTTAGGTGCTTTTCACATTAATGATATCTAATTAGGTATTTGGTGCCCCCTTCCTTCCTTGATGCTCTAAGCACGTGCCTATTTTCCTTAATGGTTAATCCAGCCCTGGTCTAGCAAGTATCCCATGGTCCCAACCTGGAACTATGGGATACTTTTTGGAAAGCGATGGAGCAATATAGGAATTATACCTTTGAATATAAGTGGATTTTGTTTTACCTCAGCAACACTTGCACTCCTTCTATACGGTATGTATATGTAATCCACTAAATTAACAGCAAATTTTTATTTTTATTATTTGGTTATTCTCGTTAGTCAAACCATATGTTATTTAACCGATCTGGTTGTCTCTCAAAGTAATTTATCACGCAATTTTTCTAATGTATTGTAGTACCTGCAGATAATTATCTCACATATCAGGAACTGAAATCTTTCCATATGGTGTTTTGTCCTATAGATATTGGTACCAATGCGCCATTATACTATTCATAACCGAATCTAAAAAGATGACAGACACTAAACGAGGACAAGGACATTATTATATATTTTTCGGGGACCACACAATGGAAAAGGTTGAGACCCATTGTGCTAGACCATTAATGCTGTATAGAGTGGTTGACCGTGTGAGTGATAGTGCTGTCCACTGCATTTTTTCTCTTCTCTTTTTCACACAGATGGCTGTACAAGTGCTAAGTCACAAGGGAGTCACTTAGTAGGATCTACTTGACCTCAGCTGATTTCTCTATTCTTTTCTTTTTTTTCTAATGGTATCAAAATCGACACTGTTATCTTTGATATTATGACTTA
The DNA here is from genome assembly GCF_015228065.2 of Penaeus monodon. Classification (NCBI taxonomy): domain Eukaryota; kingdom Metazoa; phylum Arthropoda; class Malacostraca; order Decapoda; family Penaeidae; genus Penaeus; species Penaeus monodon. The sequence goes on along the minus strand of NC_051401.1, from coordinate 41,470,542 downwards.
CAAAGGTATCAATATACTGATAATATTTGAATACTAACAAGATTTGAAAAAAGGTCTTTCCAAAAATCAAGGCAACGTGGTTGTATAAGATCTATAGTCTAAAATTATATGGATTATCGTTTTTCTTTGTGATATTTGCTGCCTTCAACACTGTATTACTAGGGTTAACTACCTTCTTCTGAGATTAGATGAAATATAGTTCCTGACCTTCTTGGTGACCAAGTTATATATGTAAACACTATTATTAAACTAAAATCACAGTGGATATAGCATATATGCCATGCCACCCCGGCAAGATGGGTTAGGTATTATTGGTCACTATATTTACCATCCCTTGTCTCTTTAGGGCCGAAATAACTGTGGTGCGACTTAGAGTCTACCACAAGCCTTACCTATGTATTTTGTAAGTATTCATTTCCCAGAACAAAATAACCACAGCTGAGTACATTGTCCATAGGATGATTTTTGTATGTTGTAAGTCTTCCTAATGGTGAACTTAAACTTTGAAAAATAGTACCCTAGGTTAGGCACATCGCACGGAAGAATTTTTCCCCAGGCAAAGGTGGAAAAGTGTTGCTAATATTACTACTTTTAAAGTAACTGGAAATGTTTTATTTTTTTACGATGAGCGATATTTTTAAAATGAATTTTAGTTATTGGTGCAAACGAATATTAAAATGAATTGAAGAAGTGAATAGATGTAAGCTTTTCTTTGTTCGTTGTTTAAGGTGACAAGTAAACTGTTTGTCATTGTTATTGATTTTACGGTTTCTAGTACTACATGGAAATATAAATAACTGTTTACATGAAGTTTCAGTATATAAGGAAAAAAGGACTGTACCCTGAAATGGGAACTGAGTGAAGCTTGTGACTGAATATATATATATATATATATATATATATATATATTATATTAATACTAATATCATATATAATATATATGTATATATTGATTTGTGTATGTGATGTAATCGGTGTAAGTGGTATGTTGTGGTCGTCCAGTTTGTGTGTTGGATGTATGTGTGTGTATGTAGTGTGTCAATTGGTGAATGTGTAATGGTTGTGTAAGTGTATGATAGTAGTGTAGACATGAGTGTATTGTGTGTGGTGTGATCGAGATGTGTGGTGTGTGTGTGAGTGTGTGAGTGTGTGTGTGTTGTGTGTGTGTGTGTGTGTGTGCATACCCCCATATATATCGTTAATAAAA
>NC_051401.1:41449335-41461835 GCF_015228065.2 Penaeus monodon | reverse complement strand
ACCTCGAGGAATTCGACGGCTGCTGTGTTGTACCCGTCTCTAGCACTTTTACTGACGATCTTGAACCGTCTGGACCCCACGGTGTTGACAATGGCCCGTCCGTCGGGCGTGTACTCCACGTCCCGGATTTCCAAGATGGTGCCATAATCGGCATAGCTGTCGAAGAGACACAGATTAGAATTTTCTTATTGGCAAACAACAACGATAATATACATATATAAGAATTCACCCTAAAGCCACACGACAACCCCATCGAGGACGTACCCATTCTCCGCCGTCTCCATGGGCATGCACATGCCGAACTCCCGCGTGCCTGACTCCATGCAGCGCCGGATCATGAGGCGGTAGCGCGGCTCGAACACGTGCAGCGGGCAGGTGATGGTCGGGATGGCGAGGGTGGCGATGAAGACGGGGATCTCGTGGTGCGGGTCCTTCCCTGCGGCCGCCAGCTCGTCCAGCTCGTCGTCGTGCTGCCGCCGCCGGTCCAGGCACTCGTTGGGCATCACCACCTCCATGGCGTGGTGCACGAATTCCGTCACGGTTGGACTCCTCTCGGACAGGCACTGCGAGGGGAATTTAGTTTTAGTTAGGGACTATCTATGTATACATCATTATCATCATTTCAGGGGAGTGGGGCAGTGTGAGCAACAGAGGAGGTATAGGGGTGAATGCGTGATGAGTATCAGTCACTGTAATCGCCTCTTCTCGACTCACCACTTTAATAGACGTCTTGCAGAGCGGGCAGTTGGTGGAGTGGTCGAGGCAGCGGTCCAGGCAGGTGCGGCAGAAGGAGTGGCCGCAGGGGGTCGTCACGGGCTGGTACAGGAACCGGTAACACAGAGTGCACTCGAAGTCGTTCTTCTCCACGTTGCTCATGTCGATGTGCCTCACGTAGCCTGTGCTGCTCTCTGCAAGGGCGGGGGCGGACGCGATCAGCTGGGCCGCCAAGGCATTTGGAGGTATATCATGTCAAAAAGGGTTTTGGGCAAAGGAAGAGTAAGTATGAGGAGAGAGAGAGGGAGTGAAAGAGCGAGAGAAAACGGAGAGGGAGGGGGGCCAGAGAAACAAAAAAGACAAGCGGCTTACTTCTGCTTCTCTCCATCTCGTGGCGGTACTTGTCCATGAGTTTTCTGAGCTGCATCTCCTCCTCGACGGGGCGGGCGGCGACCCCAGACGGAGGGTTGCGGCGGCCGTCCTCGCTGTCCTCGGAGTCCTCGGAGTCGGACTCGGGGGGGATGGAGGGGTCGGAGAGCGCCGGGCTCAGGCGCTTGTAGCCGTTCAGGCAGTTCCCTCGCCCCTCCAGGCTCACTCTCCGTCTGTTGGTCAGCTTCACCAGCAGCCGGTGGAGGACCTGTCAGGCGAGACCACGGCACCAGTTCAGTAAAGGATGAACAAACTGACAGGGCGAAAAACAACATATTTCATTCGGACTAAATGAACGAACGTTCGGAAATGGCTGAGTCAGGCCACACGGGTCAGGTCCGGGGGAGGCCTACCTTGGTAATTTCATCTTTAATGCTCCGGAGGCTGTCAGGCTCCTCCAGCACGGCGCACTGCAGCAGGGACACCAGCGCGTCCTCGAAACGGCCCAGGGAGATAAGGGCCATGGCACGCCGGAAGTAGCCCTTGGCCCACTCGGGGCGGCACCGAATGGCCGCCTCGGCATCGCTGAGCGCTTCCTCGGCACGCCCCAGCGTGTGCAGCACGTGCGACCGGTTGCTCAGGAGCAGGTGGTCGTTCGGAGCTGCAGGAGAGAGAGAGAGGAGGTTAAGAAGGGAACTGCACGGGTATTAGAATATGATTAATACAAATGGGGCATGCCTTAATTAAGCGTATTCTTATCTAACACAGAGATACGTATAAATTTGCATAATCTATCAAGAGTTCCGTCACTGAAACCAGGTGACTACAGAAGCCCTGATTTCGTAATCCCCGAAAGCAGGACGTGGCGAGGTCCTTCATTTCCACAACCCTGTTTGACGCAGGGAAGGCCTACTCTCGACCAAATGAAGCCAAATACACTCGGTGGAGCCCACAATAGGATGTGACGAAGGGCAACGAGAATGGAGCCAAGCGAACGGGGGGGGGGGGGTAGTGGCAGAGAGACAAAGACGAAGGCATTACTGAGAGATAGTCAAACATCTAAAAAGAAGCTACAGCCCAGAGAAAGCCAATGCGAGTGCCAGGAAATGGAAAGAGGAACGAGGAAGGAGGTAACCGCAGATAGAGAGAAAGGGCAAGGGGGGAGGGGGGGGAGGCGGAGGAGGCGAGTTCAGAGGAGCGGCAGTGCCTCGAAAGCAGCCCTGGGAGGCTACGTGCATTTGTGTGCGTACGTCATGTCCCTCCGCGACCTCTCCATGGTACCAGCTGTTCGTTCAACCGCGGGTCTGGCGGGCCAACGGTCTCTGGCGTTGCCCTATCCCGTCCTGCTTGTCTCTCCCACAGCCTCCCTTTCTGTGTGGTGTCTCCGCGGGCACGAGCGGATAGACGATTCTCGCTCATGCAGACGCTATAAAGGGGTTCCTCGCCGCCTGCCACACCTATTTGTGTCGCGCCCGCCTTGGGAGCGCCTGCTTTGGGTAAGCCTGCGTCTTCGCTCGGGTGTGCCCTCTGCTGTGCCTGCATGTGGCAGAAGGGCATTCGGTGATGCCAGACGAGTCTTCTCGATGCGGTAGCGGGGGCGGGGGCGGGGGCGGGGGCGGGGGCGGCGGCTGAAGTTCATGAGTTCCATGACTAGACGCGCGGCGGTAGAGGCAGGGGGGAGGAGTGGGGGGCGCTGAAGCAGGAGGCGGAGGAGGGGGATGAGGAGGATGAGGAGGATGAGGAGGAGGAGGAGGGGCGGGAGGGAGGCAGTAGCCTGGTTCACCATTCAGGGGGTCCGCACGAGACAGATATTGATCCCCAGCTTGCAGAAGTGTTCGATGACTGGCACCGGTGGCGTGGAAGGTGTGCCTCCAGCGCTCGAGGACCGCCGCGACCCGGGCCCGGCAGGCAGGGACGATGCACAGCACCCCGGGGGAGGCCCGCCCGCACGGCCCGCACAAGTCTCAAGGTCGTCTCCTTTGGGCTGCCTTCGTGACGTCACGCTCCCCGGTCCGCTGGCTCGAAAGAAAACTCGGATCCAACTGTCAAGTTCTTATCCGCTTGACAGGCACTCGGTCCCCTCGCCCTTGGTCTTCCTCCTCGCCTTTGTCTTCCTGCTTTCTGCTTTCCACGTGTACGAGGTCGCGAGGACGGACGCCTCGCCACCAGCCTTGCAAGCGAGCCTTTTGTATTCTTCCTGCCTGATGATGTGGCAACAAGTGCAACACAGGCTCTCCCACTGCACGGCCAAGCACTTTATATAACGGCGTTATATCACTGCCAGATAGTTTCACAGACTATCTTTTTCTCGGTCGTTTTTACACGTTCTTTTCTCTTTCCCGCATTCGCAGACGGGGGTGGGGGTGGAGGTGACACATCCTGGCCAGATAACCGCCGTGCAGAGGATGGACACGCGTCGTTGTGTAGACGAAAAAAGAAAAGAAAATAATAAAGAAAGAAAGAAAAAAGAGAAAGATAAAAGAGAGAATGATAAAAAACCATGCAGCGTGTGTCATGCAGACTTCCACGTGCGGCGGTTATGTAAGATGGCGACAACAGCCCACCCCCCCCTCCCCAACCCGCCCTCGCCACCCAATGCGCCCGACTTGCTATACTGGCTTCTCGCCCCCCCCCCTCTTCCCTTTCTTTACTTGTCTATCATCCTCCCTCCTGCCCCCTCTCCCCCCTTCTAAATCTCCCTCCTTCCCCTCTGCTTTGTCTCTTACTTCCATGACTGTTCAAAATGAAGACGTATTGAACACCGTCCTTGCCTGACTTGGAGGCAGTCACGGGAACACACACACACACACACACACACACACACACACACACACACACACACACACACACACACACACACACACACACACACACACACACACACAAAAAAAAAAAAAAAAATCGAAAAAATACTAATACTGGCATAAATACTGTACCTCTTACAAAAAGACACAGGGATACAGGGTGACACGGACGTGAAAACCATTAAAAGAATGTATGAAATTAAAGAAAAAAAATACATGATAAGGGAACCAGAAAACGGAATTCATGCACCAAGGACGCCTCGTCACTTCGGTTCGTAACGCCGTATCTGTGCGTGTGCGTGCATGCGTGCGTGCTTGCGTTCGTGTGCGTGCTTGTGTGTGTGCGCGCGCTTGTGTGTGTGTGTGTGCGCGCGCTTGTGTGTGTGTGTGTGTGCGCGCGCTTGTGTGTGTGTGTGTGTGTGTGTGTGTGTGTGTGTGTGTGTGTGTGTGTGTGTGTGTGTGTGTGTGTGTGTGTGTGTGTGTGTGTGTGTGTGTGTTTATGTGTGCTTGCGTGTAGAAATGTGAGCGTGAGGCAAGAATGCAACTGCAGACTTAAATGGTGCAGCGGGAGGGCGGGCCAAGAATCGATCAGTTCACGGGGTGCATGACACTCAAGTCTGCGCCTTACTTCTGCTCTCCCTCCCCCTTTCTCTTTCTTTTTGTCTCTCCCTCCCTCTTTCGTTTTTCTCTCTCCCTCCTTCTCTTTCTCTTTCTTTTTCTCTCTCTTTCTTTTTTTTCTTTCTCTCCCTTCCTCTCTTTTACTCTCTCTTTCTATCCATCTACCCTCTCCCTCCCTGCTCTCTCTACGCACACACTCTCTCTTTTACTCCCCTTCTCTATCCCTGTTCGCATCAGGCGTCCAGATTTAGAACCAACGAGCGGGAGAGGAATGCAAGAGAGAAGAGGGGAAGGGAGGGGACACGGAAAAGGGAGAGAGAGAGGAAGGAGGGAGGGAGGGAGGGAGGGAGGGAGGGAGAGAGAAACAGAGATAGTGTCACGATAACAAGACAGTTATGCAATTTCCCGGAGTGAGGCGAGCAGAAGCGACAGGAGAGAAAAAAATCTCGCTGGCATTAAAAGAGGATGCAGGCAGTTAATAATAGCATGTGGTAACGGAAGAGGGGATGAGAGGAGTGGGAGGAGAGGAAGAAGGAAGAGCAGAGGAAAGGAGGAAGAGAGAAAGGAAGGCAGAGAGAGAGGAGAGAGAGAGGAGAGAGAGAGAGAGAGAGAGAGAGAGAGAGAGAGGAAAACGCAGGACCAGACAAAATAACGAAAAGGAGAGACACAGAGTACCCCCCCAAAAAAAAAAAATCAATAATATAACCGAGGAAGAAATAACCAAAAACCTCCCCCACCCCCACCCACCCTCCCTTCCCTCCCATCTTATCAATCGACACCCCCCCATCACCCCCCCACCCCCACCCTCCTCTTATCACACTTAAAAAGCTTCGTCCAACTATAATCCACCATCCCTATCATTAGTCTTTTTATGCGACGCGTCCCACTTACTGAATTATAAATCAGAGGAAAATCAATTAATGCAATTGAAGGTACCTTTTTATCCGGCATTCACAAGGGCCGTTGCATAACGAAGCCTCGATGAACGCTGCAAATAGGTTCAGCGCCAAAGATACAAACGGGGGAGAGAGAGAAAGAGAGGGAGGGAGGGGGAAAGAGGGAAAGGGAGGGAAAGGGAGGGAAAGAGATAGACAAAGAGGGAAAGAGAGATAGGGAAGGTAGGGAATGAGGGAAGGTGGGAGATGGAGATGGAGATGGAGATGGAGATGGAGATGGAGATGGAGAGAGAGAGAGAGAGAGAGAGAGAGAGAGAGAGAGAGAGAGAGAGAGAGAGAGAGAGAGAGAGAGAGAGAGAGAGAGAGAGAGAGAGAGAGAGAGAGAGATTATTGAAAGAATACTGAGATAAAAAGAGACTGGGGGAGAAGAGGTAACGAACGGTACGGAGAAAGAGAGGAGAGAGGTCTACTTAACCGATAATCCTCATCGGCCAGTGAATTCCCCCCTCCCCCCCGTCGAGCAAAGAGTCGCAGTAGCAACCGCCGGAAGATATTCATAAGCTTGTTCTCTCTCGATTCGTCTGGACAACAAGGACAAAGGAGAGAGAGAAGGGGAATGGAGTGGCGCGAGAGAGCGGGAGCGAGATAGAACTAATGAAATAAGGAGAGAAAGAGTTGGATAGATAGGTAGCGAATGAGAAAGACATGGGTAGTAGAGAAAAAGAGAAAGACATAGATAGATAGGGAGAGAGAGAGATGGATAGAGAGGCAGAGAAAGAGAGAGAGAAGAGGGAAGAAGTGGTAGGTGGAGGAAGATGAGGAAAAGGAAACGAAGGAGGGAAATAATAATAGGAAAATGAAAATGCAAGAGAGGGGAGAGGGGGCACCTTACGTAAACAAACCTCTACTCAGCGACCGGCGACGGGACTGCCAGTCGTACGACGTTACAAGTTGTCTTCCCCCTCCCCTCATACATCTCGCGCCCGGGAAAACCACTTTGTTTGCAATATTTTCTGACCTACATCCCCTGCCAACCGCCGACTGCCTGCCACCGCTCCCCTGCCACCGCGCAGAGAGCAAGACAATATCCTGCGACATCTGCCTCCCCCGCGATGACCTACCTACTTTTCAACTTACATAACGCAAGTCTGCGTACGTGTCGAGCGGCTGGATTGGCTCGCTGGCGGGCTCCGCAGAGGGAATTCGGTCGTTAACTCTCCGGTATTGTCATTTCTGATCACTAATTTGCTTTAATTTTATACCTGAGGATTTCCCCGCCCTCGCCGAAGTGTAGGAATTTCTGCTGGATCGTGAAGTTCGATTGTCCGGAAGATAACATGGCGATGAGACGGATTTTTGCCACGTGTGCCTTGAAGCAGTATTCCCGACCGTCTTCTCTCTCCATCCGCTTACGTAATTCGTAAACAATGTCCACCCATGCCACCCCCCTTATCTGTTCGTGTGCCTGTCTGTCTAGTTAACTCTGTCTTTGTCTGTCTCTCTTCACAGTGCCTGTCGTTTAAACAAGCAAAATCGAACGCAGTTAGCAGGTTGCTCGGAACACCTTGTATGTTGGTATATACCACCCTGCTTTTACTTCGACCGAAGCTCCATTACTTTTCAGACACCACTAGTTCGTATTCAACAGCATCTCTCTCTCATTCCCCTGGTACATCTTCTTCCTCTTCTTTCACCCCTTCTTCCTTTCCTCCCACTTCTATCTCTTCCCCTTTCTAATATCTCCCTCTCCACCCATCATTCCTACTCCCGCCCGCCCGCCCTCGTTTCCATCAGATCCGCGTCAAAACCCAACACATCCTTGTTAATGAATTATTGTATTGCGAATACTAGCAATCAATCACTAACCTGTAACTATCCAAGACTTAAATGGTGCTGGAAGCGTGATGGGGTGGGTTGGCTTTTATTACAGGAAAGAGAAACCAACGGATTAACAATGTAGCCGAAAGCCTAAATGTATGTATTTATATTTGTATGTATTTTTTTTCTTTTCTTTTTTTCCCCCAATTTGGTTAATACCAAGACTGAATAAAAATCCAATCTCCTTTCTTTCCTTACAGAAACAAACAGACAGACAGACACAACCACATAAACACAAATCAAAGTAATAACCCTTCGGACTTCACAAATCTGGCGGCCCGAGGTAGAGTATCTATTCCCCTCCACATTACGTAAGTCCTATTAAGGCTTCCCTCGTTGCTATGGTAACCCACCTTCTCCATCAACAAGTTGTCAGGCGACGTAACCTAAGGCCTCTGGCTGCGTTTCCAGGCTATTTCTTCGGTCAAATTTATCAGGTACCAGTTTCGTTCTAACTTACTCTTCGATCTATTTCCCACGGCAGTAACGCCACTTCTAACTTTCCCCTTGACTGCTACCTGTCACAAATTTCTACACTGAACGAAATCTCACCATCCTCATTCTAATCCACCCCTTTGTTTGGTGTCAACTTTCCGTTCTGTTAAGTTTGAATCTCATTTTTTTATATATATGTACGTGTAATAAACTTTCTCCTCTTCTGATTTCTCTTCATACAGACATTCTCATTTTTTGTTCTTAATATGTCGTTGGTTCACTGACCTGAAGCCTGTGATATTTGTGTGACCAAGACAACATAATAATCAATGACAAGGCAGTTGGTGCGAACTTGCAAACTCGGTGCAAGTATTTACGGCAAACAAAAAAAAAAAAGGATGAGAAAATCACAAGATGTACCGATGACGCTTACGTAATAGGAAAAAAATAAAAGGAGGAGGAGAAAGAGGAGAAAGAGGAGAAAGAGAGATAAAGTAGAAATGCATAGGAGTAGGAAGATACAAAACAACCAAACAAAAGACAAACAACAAATATTCAAATAAACAACACGATAAAAAAAATCAAAATCAACAAACAAGAAACAAAGGACAAATCCCGTAAACGAAAAAAAGCAAAAATAAATAAGCAAATCTTCTAAAAATGCACACAGACCATAGTCGCATTTCTCGCAAACCGCCGCCCGTGGTCATGCACTGCAAAATGAATGAACGGATCAAACATGAAAGAAAGACGAGTGAAAGCGAGAAAAAGAGGTAGCAATAAACCAATGAAAGAACTGTAACAAATACAAACAGACAGGGGAAAAAATACAAGTACTAGGCGACAAGGAACTTAAGTCACCACGCCTCGCTAATGACCAACAACAGCCACATGGGCCTTGTACAACAGACCTCCGTCCACTGAGCAATGTCAAGGTCGACCCTCCGCCAGCGCCTCGTGGGGGAGGGAGAGGGGGAGGGGAGGGGGAGAGGGAGAGGGGGGAAGGGGAGGAGGAAGAGGAAGAAAAGGAACAGGGGGAAGGGGAGGAGAGGGGGAGAAGAGGAGGCGGAAGAAGAAGAGGAGGAGGGGGGAAAAGAGGAGGAGGGGGGTAAAGAGGAGGAGGGGGGTAGAAAGGAGGAGGAGGAGGGGGGAGAGGAGGGGTGACGTGGTGGTGGAGCAGGAGGAGGAGGAAGAGGAGGGAGAGGAGGCGAGTGGGGATGGCGGAAGAGATGGAGGAAATGAGAGGGGAAGGAAAAGAGGGGGTAGAAGAAGATGAAGAAGAAGATGAAGAGGAGGAGGAGGAGGAAATCATACAGAAAACAAAAGTGTTACTTGATGGCAGAAATATTAAGACGAAAATCAACAATAACCGGAAACAAAAGAATTCAACTTTATTCAAATGACAGGCATAGAAAATACTGTAATGAGGATGATCGAGAAACTTTTATGAGACGAAAACTTACAACATTACTGGTAATAATGACGGAAACTGAATTTGTTGTTACAAGAGTAATGGCAGAAACAGGTACCTAATTAGTTAATGAAAAGCCTAAATAATTATTTCTGATTCCTCATCTAATGTCTTGGACGCCCGTTAAAACTGCTGCTATAACGTAACTCGTTATTATGCAATCACACGCTATCTTCGAAATATTATCAACCCTCCCCCCCCCCCTTTCCCCTAAACTCCCCCACCCCTTCTCCTCACCAATCACAAACCCGATAAACAGAATATAAAGCCAGAAAATAGAAAAAAAGTAAAAAAAAAAAGTGAACACGAAAACAAACCCACCATTTCTCTCCCGGCATACCTGCCACCCCCCCCCCCCCCGCCCCCCACTATCACCACCGACTCCCCCACTTCCCCCCACCCCCTAACCCCCCCAGCATGGCCTTTCTCTCTGTGCTTGCCAACGAGGCCTGGCGAAAGCACGGGCACAGTGTCAATGTCGAGCTCGAGGGTCAAATTCCATGCAATTACGGCTCTGACCTGCTTGCGTGATCGTAGGAGAAGAGGAAGGGATAAAGAGAGCGGGTGAGAGTCATGATGAGAGGAAGAGGAGGAGGTGGGCGAGGAAAATCACGTGAGAATATAGAGCGAGAGAAGGAGGGAAGGAGGGAAGGAGGGAGGGAAGGAGGGAAGGAGGGAGGGAGGGAGGGAGGGAGGGAGAGAGAGGGAGGGAGAGAGATGGGGAGAGAGAGAGAGAGAGAGAGAGAGAGAGAGAGAGAGAGAGAGAGAGAGAGAGAGAGAGGAGAGAGGGGAGAGAGGGGAAAAAAGTTAGAAAGGAAAGGTGAAAAGAGAAAGAAAAAGAGAAAGTGGAAAAGAGGAAAAGCGAAGAAAACAGGAAAGGGGAGAAGAGAGGAAGGGGGGAAGAGGGGAATGGGGAAGGGGGGGAAGAGAGTAGAGGGGAAGGGGGGGAAGAGGGAGGGAGGGAGGGCAGAGGGGAGAGGGAGGGAGGGGAGAGGGAGAGGGAGAGAGAGAAAAAGAGAAAGCGAGAGAAACAGACATAAAAAGAAAAAGAAAGCGAAAGGGAAGAGCTAAAACGAAAACAAACAAACTGACTCAAAGGCAGTGACCAAGAGAAAACTTTATTTTTAAGATCCTAACTCCGGGGCGTGACCCAGGAAGCGTTCTAAACAGACAAACACCAAAAGACGAAAATGACTGGCAAAGGCGAAATGACTTTCTCGTTGTATAAAGATCGGAGGGACGGGGAGGGAGGGAGAGAGAAAGGGAGGGAGGGAGGACTAGGGAAGGGGAAGGAGAAGGGGAAGGGGGGAGGGAGGGAGGGGAAGAATAGAGGGAGGGAGGGAAGAGCAAGGAGAGAGAGAGGAAGGGAGGGAGGGAGGGAGGGACGAAAGGAGGAGGGTCTCCAGCTAGAGAAGGGAGACGGGAGACAAATCCCAGGCTAGGGAAGGGAAAGGCAGGGAAGAGGCGGGGAGGGGAAGGCAGTAGCGAGGCAGACACGTGACTCGGGCCTCACGTGTCTAACCCAATACCCGAGACTGAGAGGAGACGAGGCTGGATCGCAGACAGCCTCCGCATCTGGCTCACGACGTATTAGCGGCGATGAGATCAATGGGGATAAAGGTATTAATACACGCTTGTTTATAGGGAGGTGGTGTGTGTGTGTGTGTGTGTGTGTGTGTGTGTGTGTGTGTGTGTGTGTGTGTATGGGGAAGGAGAAGAGGGAGAGGGAGGAAGGAGAGAGAGAGGGAGGAGAGAGAGAAGAGAGAGAGAGAGAGAGGAGAGAGAGAGAGAGAGAGAGAGAGAGAGAGAGGAGAGAGAAGAGAGAAGAGAGAGAGAGAGGAAAGAGAGAGAGAGAGAGAGAGAGAGAGAGAGAGAGAGAGAGAGAGAGGAGAGGAGAGAGAGAGGAGAGGGAGGAGGAGAGAGAGAGGAGTGGGAGGAGGAGAGAGAGAGGAGTGGGAGGAGGAGAGAGAGACGAGAGAGGAGAGAGGCAGCTAGAGAGGAAGAGAGAGAGGGAGAGAAAGAGGAGAGGAAGGGAGAGAGAGAGAAGAGAGAGCAGAGAGAGAGGAGAGAGAGTAGGAGGAGAGAGAGACGAGGAGATGGCTGAGAAAAGAGAAGATGAGAGGAGAGAGAGAGGAGCAGAAGAGCATCAGAGGGTCAGCGAGCAGTATAGGGAGAGAGATGAGGAGAAGAAGAGATAGAGTACAGAGAAATGAGGAGAGAGATGGAGGAAAGCGTAGGGAGGAGGGTGATGGAGAAGAGAAAGGGAGAGGGAGAGAGAGGAGAGAGGAGGAGAGGAGAGAGGAAGAGAGAGAGGGAGAGAGAGAGAGGAGGGAGAGAGAGAGAGAGAGAGAGAGAGAAGAGAGAGAGAGAGAGGAGAGAGAGAGAAAGGAGAGAGAGAGAGAGGGAGAGAGAGAGAGAGAGAGAGAGAGAGAGAAGAGAGAGGAGAGAAGAGAGGAGAGGGAGGAAAGAGAGAGAGAGAGGAAGAGGAAGAGAGAGAAAGAAGAAGGAGAGAGAGAAAGAAGAGAGAGGAGAGAGAAGAGAGGAAGAGAGAGAGAGAGAGAGAGAGAGAGGAGAGGAGAGAGAAAGAAGAGAAAGAGAGGAGAGAGAAGAGAAGAGAGAGAGAGAGAGAGAAGAGAGAGAGAGAGAGAGAAGAGAGAGAGAGAGAGAGGAGAGAGAGAGAAGAGAGAGAGAGAGAGAGAGAGAGGAGAAGAAGAGAGAGGAGAGAGAGAGGAAAGAGAGAGAAGAGAGAGAGAGAAGAGAGCGAAGAGAGAGAGAAAAAGAGAGAGAGAAGAGAGAGAGAGAGAGAGGAGAAAAAAGGAGAGAGAGAGAAGAGATAGAGATAGAGAGAGAGAAGAGAGAGAGAGAGAAAGGAGGAGAGGGAGAGAGAGAGAGAGAATGATGAGAGAAGAGAGAGAGAGAGAGAGAGAGAGGAGAGAGAGAGAGAGGAGAGAGAGAGAGAGGAGAGAGAGAGAGAGGAGAGAGAGAGAGGAGAGAGACTAGAGAACGAACGAGAGAGAGAGAAAAAGAATGTGTTACATACACGTGTCCCCCAAAATTGCGGGTCAAAATACCCGTTTCCTTCCTCCATACTCTAACTTTCCTTTCTTTGCATTCCTTTTCTCTTTTACCCTTTTCCCCCCTCCTGCCCCAATTCCAAGAAAATTCCAACCCCGCTAATGCAACGTCCCTCTCCGGAAGGACGCAGGGACCCGCAAACGTTACGAAACTCGCCTGGATAGCGGCTCCCAGTAGGCAGATATATGTTACACAAGCCCCCACGCCCTTGATTCTTCCCACAGGAACCTTTGGCATATA
>NC_051401.1:41431835-41444335 GCF_015228065.2 Penaeus monodon | reverse complement strand
TAATAATTAATAATGAAAATAATTATGTTTATGATAATGGTTATTAATGTAAAAATGAAGTTTAATCAATAATCATCAATCCTGAAAAGTAACACCTCTGTCCCCTCTTCGCATTGCAGTACTTGTCACCATGGCAACGCGTGAAAATAGTCTTGGTGTTTAGTACAAATAGAGAAAGAGCGGGGGGGGAGAGGGGGGGGAGCGAGAGAGAGAGAGAGAGAGAGAGAGAGAGAGAGAGAGAGAGAGAGAGAGAGAGAGAGAGAGAGAGAGAGAGAGAGAGAGAGAGAGAGAGAGAGAGAGAAATAGAGACAGATGAAGCAGGTTGCTAGATGTTGATTCTTTGTTGAGAGGAGTGTAGGAACGGCAGAATGCCTTATTTTGAAGAGATTGCACGGGAGTGTTATCTACAAGTTCGCTGCCGAATATAAGGGCGAATGTTGTTTGTTATCGTGATTTTCTGCTGGAGAAACAAAGCCACACACACACACAGTGACACACACAAATACACAGTGACACACACACACACACACACACACACACACACACACACACACATAGTGACACATGCACATACACACAGTGACACGCACACAAACACTTCCTGCAACACAAAATGCAACAAATTCAGCAATTTACTCGTCCTTTCGAAAAATGAAAACTTCCTCCACGAATCGACTAATGGCCACCAGTCACGACGTCATGAACACCACGCACGACCTGACCTGACGCGACCTACTTCTTGCTGCAGTGGGTCACGTGTTAAGGTTCGGGATAGCGGACGGCAAAGATGTTCTAATTTTCAGCTGGATAACATGGGGAAATTTTGTGTCTCTCTGTCTTTATCATTGCTTTTTTTTTTTTTTTTTGTATGTCTTTGTCTCTATTTCTGTCTCTGTCAGTGTCTCTATTTCTGCGTCTGTCTCTGTCTCTGTCATTCACTTTGCCTTTGTCACTGTCTCTATCTCTGTCTCTGTTTATGTCTTTGTCTACCTCTGCCTCTGTCTTTGTCTCTATATTTATCTTTGTCTTTGTCTCTGTCTCTGCCTCTATTTCTGTGTTTGTCTCTGTCTCTATACCTGTGTGTGTCTCTGTCTCTGTCTTTGTCTCTGCCTCTATTTCTGTGTTTATGTCTGCCTCTATCTCTGTCCTTATATCTGTGTGTGTCTTTCTCTGTCTCTGTCTCTATTTCTGTGTCTATGTCTGCCTCTGTCTTTGCCTTCTTCTCAGTCTGTTTTTTTTTTTTTTGTCTGTTTCTGCTCTCTGTCTCGTCTCTGTTTGTCTTTGTCCACCTCTGCCTCCGTCTTTATCTTTGTCTCTGTCTCTGCCTCTATTTCTGTGTTGCCTCTGTCTCTGCCTTTGTCCCAGTCTTTGTCTCTGTCTTCATTATTCTATTTCCTTCGCCTTTGTTTCTGTCTATGTCTTTATCTACCTCTGTGTCCGTCTCTGCCTCTATCTCTGTCTCTGCCTGTCAATCATTCATTTATTCAGTCTGCCCGTCTCTTCATGTGCGTGTATGTGACTCTCTCTTAATGGATGTATATAACTATCTCTCTCTTTCTCTCCCGCTGTTTAAGTGTGGGAATATTTTTCTTTACATTGGCATGTCTACCTGTGTACGCCTCCACCTATATTTATTTTCCATCTATATGGCTGTTTACATAAATGAGTACTTCCCATCATCTTCGTACACAATACATCAACTGAACAAAGAAATACAGGAAACTAAGTTACGCGAAGTGAATAATAAACACACACACACACACACACACACACACACACACACACACACACACACACACACACACACACACACACACACACACACACCACACACACACCATCGTTTGATATCAGAAGACGTCTTTTATGAATCTCTCCTGAAAAGATCGATGATCAGTAATGATATTTGAGTGAATATAGACACGTGTCTGTGTGAATATTGGATGACGCATACGATTTGCTCGATGGATGATGCCTCGGGTATCCCCCCCCCTCGACCCCGTTCGTCTGGTCGTGTTTGTTTATCTGGCTGGCTGGTTGCTTGTTTATAGGTCTATATGGGTGTGTGTGTTTGTGTATGTGTGTATGTGTGTGTGTGTGTGTGTGTGTGTGTGTGTGTGTGTGTGTGTGTGTGTGTGTATGTGTGGGCCTGTGTGTCTGTCTGTGTGTGTCTCTGTCTTTCTGTATGTCTGCCTGACTGTCTCTCCCCTCCCTTCCCTCTCCCTCTCCCTCCCCTCCCCTTCCTTAACCCTCCCACCCCCTTCTTTCCACCATTCCCTTCTCCTTCCCCCTCCCTGTACATCCCCCCCCTCTCCCACCCCACCCCTTCCGCCCACCGTGACAGTGGCTGTCATGTGTCACGTGCGGGTTTCGCTTGTCACGTGACTTCTTTAACTGTCACATGAAGGCCGGGTTTGATTACTTTTGCCTTTGTTGTTGTTATTTTTACCATTATCGTTATTATTACTATTATAAATTATTATTGTCGTCATTTGTGATGTTTTATTACTGTTATTCTTATTCTTATTCTTATTCATTCTTATTCTTCTTATCATTATTATCATTGTTATTATTATTTTTATTTCTATTGTATTATCATCATCCTTATCACAATGATAATAATAAAAAAATAAAGGTAAAAATGATAACGATAACAGTGATAATAATAATAATAGTAATGATAATAATAGTAATGTTAATAAATATAATGATAATAGTAATTGGAATAATAATGATAATAACAATGATGATAATGCTAATTATAATAATAATTCTGATGATAGTAATAATAATAATAATAGTAATGGTTATGATGTGATTAGGATGATGATGATGATGATAACAATAATGATAATGATAATCACATTAAAAGCAAAATGATAATGATAATAACAGTAATGATGATAATTATGACAGTAATAATAATAATAATAATAATAATAATAATAATAATAATAATAATAATAATAATAATAATAATAATAATAATGATAATAATAATAATATAATAATAATATAATAATAATAATAATAATAATAATAATAATCTATTATTATTATTATTATAATTATTATGATGATTATCATTATTATTTTATTATTATTATTATTATTATCATTATATATAATATAATATATATATATATATATATAAAATTAATAATATAATAATAATAAATTATTATTATTATTATTATTTTATTATTATTATTATTATTATTATCATTATTATCATTAATGATAATAATAATAATAATAGTAATGATAATAACAATAATGACAATAATGATAATGATAATACTAATAACAATGATAATAATAATTATAGTATTAGTAATAATAACAATAATAACAATAATAATATCAACAAAAATTATAATGATAATGATAATGATAACAATAATAAGATTACCAACAACAACAACAACAACAATACTAATAATGATAATATTCATAATAAAAAACAAACAAACAACAACAATGATAATATCATTAATAAATACAAAAGTTTCTCACTTAATATCTAATTCTTTTTTCCTCCTTTCTATTTCGTTTCAGCTTTTCAGAGAAATGGTGTAGGTATTTGTCACTCTCTCTTTCCCTTTCTCTCCCTACATATATATATATATATATATATATATATATATATATATATATATATATATATATATATATATATATATATATATATACACAGCCACACACACACACACACACACACACACCACACACACACACCACACACAACACACAACACACACACAATAAATATATATATATATATATATATATATATATATATATATATATATATATATATATATATATATATATATACAGATATATATTATATATATATATATATATATATATATATAGAGAGAGAGAGAGAGAGAGAGAGAGAGAGAGAGAGAGAGAAAAATGAAAATAGAAGAGAGAGAGAGAGAGAGAGAGAGAGAGAGAGCAGCTGGCACTCCCAAGATCAAAGCAGAGTGTTTTATACTCAGTCATGATCCTTGTCGAAAGTGAAAACACATGTTTATTTCTGAACTGCTTTCTGCCGGCAGAGTCTCTCCAAGGATGTCATCAAGCACACCCATCTCTCCCACTCCCTCCTTCCCTCATTCCTTTCCACCTTCCCTCTATTTCTGTATTTCGTCACTGTATTCTTAGCTGTATCCTGATACTGTATTTTTAACTGTAATCTGCCTCGTGTCGGAATTATAAATCTTATCAGCTTTCCGAGTTATCAAAACACAAGTTACTTTAATAAATGGATGCGTGATGGATATAATATACAGGAGAAAAATAAGACCGTCTTATCCAATATCATGATTGTCGAGATGATTAATTATTCTATTGTATAATGTAGATGAAGATTATTAATCATGTATATATGCTGCTTAATGTCAAAGTACCATTCTATAATTGGTACTAGAACTTTAAACTTTGACCAAACGATCATTAGATACTAACAAACGCAAATGAAAAAAAGAACATTTTGGATAAACCTTAAATTTAACACGAAATACAGCTCGGATTAATATGTTGCCATTACAAGACGAGAGAGAGAGAGAGAGAAGTAAAAAAAAAAAAAAAAAATGGAAGAGAAGGTCGAGACTGGCAACATTTGACACGAGAGGTTTGTCGCTTGAAAGGGATTCTGCTGCACGTGCCGTCGGTGAAAATAACTGGGGAGGACAAAATGGGGACAGGATAAACGAAAACAGAAAATCTTTGTCCTTCCCTATCTTATATCAAATAAAAGAAAGGGCCGGGGGTATATATATATATATTAATATATATATATAATTATATATATATTATTAATATATATATTATTATTATATATTATTAATTTATATAATATATATAATATATATTATATATATAATATTTTAATGTATTTTTATATAATTAATATATATATAATATATATTTTATTATATAATATAATATTTTAATATTATATATAATATGTGTGTGTGTGTGTGTGTGTGGTATGGTGGTGTATCATCATTTCATCTCAGCCGAATCAATCCACGCAGGACGTAGGCCTCCCCCAGTTTTGTCAGTCAAAGTCTTGCTTTTTTTGTTTTAGTCGTGACCTAAAATTTCGTTTTTCGTCACGACGTCTTGCCCTTGGTCTGGTTTTTGGGCCCTTTAGATATCTATACCCAATAACCCGATATATGACCTGCCTTTTGCCATTTTTTCACTTTTCACGTCCATTTTTGTCTGTTCCCTCCTCATCCGATCTCTTAGGCTAATTTACATCAACTTTCCTCCTATCTGGGCATTTTTAGTTTTCTTTTTAGAAATTTGGTTGTAGTCCTTTTTTCTGATCCATATTCAACTCGGGGGAGCTTTGGGTAAAAAGCTTTTCTTTTTTAAAACAATGGCAAAGAGTCTAGATGTTACTGTGTCTGTCGAAAGCGCTCCCCCCAGACGATGCGTCGTTTAATTTCATTTTCGCTAGATGTTTTGTCTGTACTTTTGCCCCTAGGTATTATTCTGCCCCACACCCTAGCGTTCGCCTTGTAAATGATTGTCAAATTAAACCCTACTGTTGAAAATGATTTTAAATTTTTTTTCTTTTATCCTAAGTTCGATTTTATTCTTTTCTTTTCAGACTTTTATTGCGCTTTTCATCGCGATTCACAGGATACGCAAAACGCTGGTAGGGGGACTGTTCTATGAGAAAACCTACAGCGCAGATAAAATGTGGAAAGCATTTTTTAAATCTTACCCTAATGTCTATAAACTTTCCAAAATTTTTTTAAAATTTCATTTCTACTAAATACTAACTGATTTAACAGAAGTAAAAACGAGGAATATATATATATATATATATAATAAATATAAAATATATATATATATATAATAATTATGTATAAAATATATAATATATTTTATTGTGTGTGGTTGTTTTTGGTGTGTGTTATGAAGTGTGTGTTTAGGTAACAAATCTTCAATAGCAATCACTATTTGTCATTATTATATCTATTTTTACCATCTATCTTATATATAATATAATTATATAATATATTAAAATTATATATATTATATATATATATTATGTGGTGTAACCCCCTGGGTATCCTTAAAAGTGAAATATTGAACAAGGAAGACCCAAGAGAGTCTTACCGAATCCCCAACATGGATAGACCAAACCTTTTTTTGTTGGGGTTTCGACCCCAAAGACCTATCGGGAAGGGGACAGAGTTATAGCTTTTGCCCTGGTCGGATCAGACGGGGGAAAACGTGGACAACAGAGTATTTGTTGGTGTAGGGTTGTCTTAAACCATAGGAATATGGTCTTTGGGACAAGAAATAACCAATGAAGAAAAGGATGAAAAAGAACCCAATGAAAAGAAGAGAAAGATTGAGACCCGGGGGTGAGCGAAAAAAAGGGTTTGACAAAAAGTCTCAGTTCAGAGAGACCCCACACAGGTGCTTAAACCCGTTACCCGGTGAGTTACTCAAAATTATTGTAGGGTTTCCCCCAAATTTTTTAACTTAAAAAAATTCAGAACCCAAGTTAAGGCATATTAAAAAAGTCAATAAAAAAATGAAGGAAAACAATCTTTCAGTTTTCCTCTTGATATTATTAATCCCAAGAAATTGGGCCCTGACATCTCAAGGTCATGGTGGCATTTTTCCCATTTAAATTTGTGGAATTTTAAATATTGATAAAAAATAAGAAAAAGCCTCGACCGTGGGAAACACCAAGTGGTGGCAGCGGGGGGATTCGAACCCACGCCTCAAAGAGACTGGTCCCGAAGATCCTTATGCAGGATCCATATTGCCAGTTTCGAAAAAAAGGGACTAACAAAGACTAACGGGGCCCGTCTAGCAGATGGGTCTATTTTACAATGGTTTTGGTTCCACTAACAAGGGGGTTTGCAAAAATTTCCTTTGATCACTTGTTTTGTAGTTAAGGATGGGGATCCCCACAGAAAATTTATTTGGGTTAGATTTTTTTTCTTCCCATGGGGTAGAGTTTGTTAAAAACCATTTGAGATGCAAATAAAAAAAAACAAGGATACCTGAAAGGCTTATCCCATCTAGTCACAAAACCCTTTGTAGCTACTCTGCCAGGGGAATAGATAAAATTTGGACAAAATTTTTTAAGTGATTCTGATAAAAATACGTCGAGATGCCACATTATGGAAGGGCCCACTCTAGCCTTTGGGCAGCTTTGCCATCTCAGTGTGGACGGGTTTTAGGGGTACTGTAGGGAGGTAGTAGGGATTGTCATAGCAGAGGGCTCTTAGAGGATAATATACAGGAATTTTCTCCCAAGAGAGATGTTATAATAGCAATGTTGACAAAGGGGTTGACAGTTGATGAAAAAAAAAAGGGATGGTATTTTTTTAAAGCCATATTTAAATGTCCAACCAGAGATGGTAAAATTAATACAGATTGCTCAGGGGGGTGTAACGTGTTAGGGAAATTTACCTTTGCCACAAAAATAAAGAAAAATCCAACATTCACGGTGAAGTCATAGTGGTTGCACCGTAATCTTCTCGTAAAAAAATTTGAGAGAGCAAGTAAATACTTTTTTCTGATCTCAAAGTAAAAAAAATAAAGTACTGCAAATGCTAATCAAAAATTTGGGAAAAGCATTTCACTTAAAGATAAAACCCTTATGTGCAATCATTTTTAGAAATTGGGACAGTAGGACCCCAGGTATAAAAGGCCATACCAAACCCCTGCAAAGTATGGGGGGAAAAATTCAAGCCAATTGAGGCCTGTTAGGAAAGGGTAATTAGGTGCTCTGATCCCAAAAATAGTCCCTTTGTCCCTGAAATTAA
Organism: Penaeus monodon; assembly: GCF_015228065.2. Lineage (NCBI taxonomy): Eukaryota > Metazoa > Arthropoda > Malacostraca > Decapoda > Penaeidae > Penaeus > Penaeus monodon. The sequence continues at coordinate 41,436,518 of NC_051401.1, read as the reverse complement.
GAAGACAAAACTTTAGCTATTTTTAGTTTTTTTTTCGGCGCAAAACAAAGAAACGGGATGACAGATACCCCTTGCCTAATAGATTTTTTTTGAAAAGTCTGGGGAGAAGTAGACTTTCTTCATTAGACATCCCAGGTTATCAAAATTCCATTAACTTCTGAGGCTGTCCTAAGATCTTTCTCAACCCAAATGGCTTAGGGGTTTTACTTCTCTGCCTTTTGGGGTTTAAAAGGATGCTCCCTCGTGTTTTCAAAGAGAAATTTAAACCCGGCTTTAGCAACAAAAAGGGAAAGATCGCCATGGAAATTTGGAAATATTTGTCTTTGGATCTCATGGAAGAACCCCTTTCAATCTTGGGTTCTTGATAGTTTAAACAAAGTACCTTTCTTAAAACTGGGAAGTGTATTTCTTCCAAGAAGAGTTTTAATTTTTGGACATAAAATTTTCCAGTAAAGGTATAGCCCTCAGGAAAAAATTTGGGAGCTCTGCGGAACTTTCCAAAACCAGGGTATTAAAAGGCTGCAGTCTTTTTCGGGGTCTGCAAATTATTATCGAAATTCTTTTTGAATTTTGCAAAGTACCCAAGCCCTTACTAAAATGACAAAGGGTTCTCGGAAGTAAAACCGCAAAATCCCCTTTAAATGTCAAATAAAAGCACTAAAAGTTTTAAATGTCTTAAAGAATTGCTTGCTAAAGAGGTACCTTTTATCCGATTTTGCAAAACTTTCATTCGAATACGGAGCTAGGAATTTCCCTGTTGGGGGGACCCCGAAACATGAAAATAATGGGCATTGGTCCAATAATTTTTTTTCAGTGTACTCTGAATGAAGGAATTTAAATTCCCAATTGAAAGGGAAGCCCTAGCAGTAGTGTATGTCTCACAGTAACGATCTTTTATTCTAGGTTTCCAGTAAAGGGGCCCGGGTGATCATAGACCATTTGTTTGGCTTTTTAATTATGCAGGGCCCAAATTTTAGGATTCTGCGTTGGCAGATGCTGTTGTGATTTTGAGCTGGAAAAAATTATTACATAGTGGGAAAAAAAATTTTGTGGTGAGCACTATCTAAAAAGAAATGCAGATCACCCCCCTTTAAAACTTATTGTTCGCTGTGAACGGGGGTGGGAAAAAATCATTAAAAATGAGTCACAGAGAGAAATGAAGCCTGGGACCACTTAAAGTTAGGAGGGTCAGGATGTATCCATTATGGGGGGAGGTAAAGAGGTACTCAAGGTAAGTAAATGAGTATCCTCGATTAAACTAGATGTCAATGATTTCAAAAAACTACAAAACGGAAATTTTCTATCATACCCATGTCAAATATATATCGCTGACACTAGTTTTATTCCAACTCTATAAAAAAAATGCATTGTATTGGGGCCCTTGCCTTCCCCTTCAGGTCAGGAGGGGGCCCGGTTTCCCTTGAGAGATAAAAAAGTTGATTCTGGCCAGGATTCAAGGACGTCCCAAAATATTAAGCCTGTTTGGCCTTTAAAAGTAAGCCAAGAGGGATGTGCCTGTCCGCTGCGTCGGTTCCCCGGTGTAAAAGAAATTTGAGCTATACACCCAGATTTTGGGAGCCCTCTTCCTGTTCAAAAGAAGGGGAAAAATTGTGCTGACAGTAATTGATGTGCTACCCGATTTGATAGCTGTACCAAAACGAAACAAAGAAGAAGAAGTAGCCCAAGCTTTTTTAAAAACATTTGTCAATCCATGGGGTTCCAAAAAATGAATAAAGAAAGTGGAGGAGAATTATAAAATTAAGTTTTTAAAAAAACATTTTTGGGTTTTTTGCAGATAAATGACCACACAACTCCCCTTCCCCTCCATCAAAAAATGGTTGGTGGAGCGTGAAAAGGGACCATAAGCAAATATTTGGGGGTTGACTTATGAAACCCTAAAGAATGGGGTACCTGCTCCCTTTAGCTGATTTACATACAATTTGCATATATAGAAAAAACCTGATTCTCCCACTTTCCCTTTGTCACAAGGATCCTCAAAAACCCTTTTTTTAAAATTCTTTTATGATAATGGTCCCGGTACAAAGTGAGGACCCGAGACGTAAATTCGTTTTGCAAAAACCCAAAATTAAATCGGTGCCAGCTGTATTAGGAAAAAGGGGCAGTTGACCGTGAAAGATACCCGTCACGATCCCGGGTGAAAAATTGAAGTTGGGGGCACGTGTGTATATAACTTCTCAGCCAAGGCAGGTTTTCTAAAAAATTTAACCCTTTTTTTGGGGACCTTACCGTGTATAGCCAAAGTTTTGGATATAGTCTACAGGGTAAAAAAGCATTCGGTCGGTGTGAATTATTTGGGCACAGATAGAAATTTAAAAAAGAAGGGTGCATGTCATCTCACGAGAGTAAAAAACGTGAGGGAGCACCCATTTTTAAACAAATTAATAGTGACAGTGAGGGAAAAGTGCCTTCTTCCCAAACCCTAGTTTGAAAGGAAAAATGATATGGACTTTGAGGGAGGGGGGGGCTTTTGGGGGGCCCCCCTACAATCCCGGTCCCAAATTTCTACCACCCAAAAGTCACAGAACAAAGGGGAAAAAAATGGTTAAAAGAATAATTTAATTGGAGTGAGGAAACGGAAGGAACTAGCTAACTATTGCAAAAGAACTATTGGTGTTCCTTTCCCCAATTTTCCCGCCACTCTGAGATAAATTGAGCATTATAAAAATAGAATTGCTGATGCTGGGTTCCTATATGGTTCTCCCTCCAATTTTTTTTTGCCATTTGAGACATAAAAAAGAAAATGCGATGTGGAGATTTCCCAATGGGTTTTCCCCTGCCAATTTTTTTTTCAAACCCTCTTAAGACTATAAAAATAGAATGTGTGATGCTGGGATTTTTTATATGGTTCTCCATGCCAAATTTTTTCAGCCATTCTTGGGACTAAAAAAATAGAATGTGTGATGGGAGATTCCTTATGGTTCCCATGCAAATTTTTTCAGCCATTTTGAGCAATATAAAAAAGAATGTGCTGAGCTGGAGATTTCCTATATGGTTTCCCGCAAATTTTTTTTTTAGCCCTTTTGACACTATAAAAATGAATGTGCTGAGCTGGAAAAAAAAAATAAAATAGAGGCTTTACTAAATGTAAGCCCAAATTTTTCCCAAAACGGTACGACTAGTGTGGGGTCCCTTTTTTTCGCTTTTGGTGCTACCACATTAAAGGCTTATTTGGGAAGGGGCAGTGAGGTTGCCTTAACGATTTTTCTGGACGCCTGTTAGGTTCGCTTTATGCCTTCGCACTGGCTATGCTGGGGACTGATGACGAACTGAACAAAAACTTTAGAAGGGAATCTAGGGATTACCAAAAAAATGCCATACTGATAAAAAAGAAATAAGCACAAGTTCCCCCAAGATTTTTTTAAATAGTAATTTTCCCTTTATTGCAACATATGCTTAGCTTTTGTGTTCAAATAAAATTAACTTTTTACATCAAAACTAAGATTATTTAAGCATAGACATAATTTAAAAAATAAGGATAATGATATACTATGCAAGGAAAAATTTACAAGTGTTGAGTATTCCCCTATAATTCAGGTTCATGTTGTCCCCATTGTTCGCTCATGCAGGGTTCTCTGTTCCCTTTTTCGCCGTATCATTTCGTTTCGATTGAGATGACGAGATCCCGCCAAAATCATACTTTTCCGTGATGATTCTGCTGGCGCTGGCCACAGTGGCGTTATGTGCGCCCTGTCATGGGATGCGTCCCGCAGCTGGAATTCCGTCTCTTTGGATGTCTGTTAGCACCATGGAATCCGTCCTTTGGGAAGTCCTGATACGGTGATCCCGCTTGGTCTAAGCCCAGTACTAAAGATGAAATCAATACCTTCAGAAGCGGGGAAAAAGACGTGAGATGCTCTTTTTGCAAGAACCTTCATAGGGGGGCCCGGACACTAGTGTCCCGTTTTTCAGGCAATGAGACAATACCATATTCGAGACTAGTGTATCGGGGGATTTTTACCTGAGATTCCGTCAAAAATTCCCACAGATAATAGTGTATGTCAGATTAAAATACTAGTTGTTTTTTTGAGTATGGAGAGGTTTTCATCTCGGCGGGCCAATGTCGGGAGGAGTCCAGTCTGTGGATAAAGGTTGTATTTTCTCCCATGATTGGGAAAGGGAGTTTTTTCCCTTTCCCCAGCAATACTTCGGATCACTTAAAACCTTTTTATTGCCTTTCGGGAGACTTTTGAATTTTACTTTTTGTCTTTTGTGTGGGACAACGAACGAAGAAGGGGGTCTGTGGTGTAACGCCGGGGGATCCCAAAAAAAATGAAAAATTGAAACAAATGAAGTAAACCAAGGGAGTCTTTACAGATATAACACATGGCGAGTGACCTAACCTTTGTTTGTTTGGTTTTGCCCCAAACCTATCGGTCGAAGTGGACCCGAGTTAAGCTTTTTGACCGGCTCGGTCAGACTGGGAAAATGGACAACAGGTACTGTTGTTGTGTAGCGTGTCTTAACCCTAGAATATGGTCATTGGGCAAGAAATAACCAAGAAGAAAGTGTTGGAAAAAGAACCATGAAAAAAAGAGAAAAATATAACCAGGGTGGGGAAAAATGTGGAGAAAATCGCAGTTGAGCAGACCCCACACTGGTGCATCTGAATGTTACCCCATGAGTTATCGAAAAATTTTTTTTTACGATTCCCAAGTTTAAAAT
>NC_051401.1:41421835-41426835 GCF_015228065.2 Penaeus monodon | reverse complement strand
AATCAGATAAATTTCCCACTTGGAAAATCTATTGTGGATACATGAAATTAAATTAGTGCTTGAATTACAGGAAAATATGAAGTAGACAAAAATTTATATACCTTTTGAATATACAAGTCATGAAACATACCTTAATGTCATGTAATGTATCCTGAAGTCATGAGAGATACCTTTAAGTCATGAACAATATCGTGCTATATTAGCTTTAAGTATTTTACTGATGATTGCATGGTATTTTTATGATGTTGCATCGTATATGCATGGAGTGCTCTATTTAAAAGGAACTTTAAGCATGTATACGTGTGTAATTTAAATGTGATTTTTTTATTTATTTATATATAAATCTTTGCTTAATCAGTGATGTGATTTTTTTTTTTATACTGACTGGTGTTAGTCAATATTTGGGCAAATACAGTCAGGGTCCTATCCTGCAGAGAGGCGGCAGAGCAGAAAAGTAAATAAATTAATTAATAAAAAAAGAAAAAAAAAACATAGGTCCACTGGAAAGCAGCTTCGTCTCCGCTAATGGGACCCAAAAGGAAAAGAGACTAGTGCTCAGCTCAATTGCGTATATTAATAAATAAAGCAAGAATAATACCAATGTAAAATAATTGTCTGTTAGTGGGAAATCTCCTTGCCACTTTGTGACTAAAGGATTAGCTCAAACAAAAATATATGCTAAAAAAAAGTGAACATAAAATAAGTGTAAGTCAATTAGTGAGAAGTTTTGTGTAACCACGAGTATGGTTCCACCTGTCATTAATTAATAAATAAAAATAATAAATGGAAAATAAAGACTGGGTAATGCAGACTACAAAATAAATCACTACTTCCATTGATTAGAGGCTTGACATCTGCTCGAGTGACGGAAGTAGATAGCTTTAGTATTCAATGTGAAATATAAAATAAAATATGGGTACAAACTATTATGACAGTAATAAAATATGATCATATTACACATAAAAGTAAACTGATTTACTTACAAAAAAGAGAGAAAAAAAAACAGTACTGAATTATACAATAAGTCAGTAGATAAATAATAAGAAACATAAATAAACAATTGTAATACTGACACGTGGCTGGTTTTCATAAAGTACGAAAGCGAAGGGTCTATTAACAATTAAATAAATATATAACGGTGATTATTAGAATGCCAGCTTCAGATCAGGCTGGGCGCGGAAATCAGGGTCTCACGTCCACTGCCAGTGAGAGCGAGGAGAGCACTCCTTCAGAGAACTTTATTACAGACATGGACCTGCCCAAAGATGCCGCAAAAATTTGTAAGAGTTTTACAGAGAAGCTGGAGAGGAAGGAGAAGGACAGATTAGAAAAGGCTTTTGATATCCTGTATTTTGTTTCGAACGGAGTTGGCAAACATCCTTCATTGTCTCAGACAGTCTGCCCTAATGCAGGAAACTGGCTTACCATTATAGAGGCTAGATGCCCGCAATATGAGTGGACTGCTGAAATAATAAATGTAGTGGTTAAATATGCACTAGATATCGTGGCTGCAGCAGCGCAGTTGTGCACAACTCAGAATCCAAAAGACTGGATAGCATTTAAAGAAACTTTCCTGAAATATTTCCCTAAATCTTCTTCACTAAATGTTACTTTGACAGAATTAGAAACCACAAAGATCCGCGAGGGGGAGAACTTAAGAGAATTACAGTGTGAGGATGCAGGTCCTTGTAGCAAAGGCAGTGTCCACAGACCCAACGAAGGAATCTCTGGTGCGCTTTCTCCACCGCCTTTGCCGAGGGCTTATCTGATGCTCAATATTACAAACATGGAGAACTTTTAGCTTAGAGGTTGGAGTACGTGAGGCAATATCCGGAGGCTAAATTAGTTTATGGTGAACAAGTGAATGATAAAAAAGTGGGCGTTAATGCTCTGCCTCATAGGACAGTGGAAAGCCACAGTACTGAGTAGAATCTAGAGAAATACTATAACAATCGCCTATAGTTGATAAGTATAATAATAATATGCTTTAGTTCCCTAAAATTATATACAAATAGCAGATACTCCTTCATTGCAACGACATTATGACTTAGACGTGTGCGTTCGTGTAAAGGTTAGCTTTTAAGGACATCAAGCACTAGAGACTATTTTAGCTTTTAAGGACATCAAGCACTAGAGACTATTTTATCATAGACGAAAGTATTGAAATTTAGACACAATTTATAGATTTACAACATTATGCTTGCTGGGTTTATACACACACACACACACACACACACACACACACACACACACACACACACACACACACATATATATATATATATATATATATATATATATATATATATATATATATATATATATATATATATATATATATATATATATAAAGTAATAAGGGTAATATTAATATACTGTGCAAGGAGATTCTACTAATTGTTCGAGTACTCCAGCATAATTTGGGTTCATGCTTGTCCTATTGCTCCTCGTCATGCAGGATTCTCGGTTCCGTTTGTCTGCCGTAACATTGCTGTTGCAGATCTTGAGACTGACGGAATGATGAGATCCTGCCATTGCATATATGACTCGCCATGATGACTCTGCTGTCTGCTGGGACCACAGTTGAGTTGTGTCCTGCCCTGTCAATGCAAGTGGCGTCTACCTGCAGCTGGCATTTTCCTGTCTCTTCGGACATCTGTTGGCACCACTGAGTCATGTCTTATTGGCTGAAGTCCTGGCGCATGGTGATCCCTGCTTGGCGTTGATGCCCGGTACTGGAAGATGCCATCAGTACCCTTATGGAAGCTGTGCAGAGGACGAGCAGAGGACTCCTTATGTGAGGACCTTCACTTGGTGTTTCTGCGACACCATATTGTGCCCGGTTTACAGTGCAGTGGAGACAATTACCATGTGTAGGACATAGTATTTTGGGGCATCTACGATCCCGAAAGATATATAGTGTAAAGTCAGATGTATTATACTAGTTGTTTTGTTTAGTACTGGAGAGGTTTTTCATCCCGCTGGCCCAATGTCCTAGGAGGAGTCCAAGTTCTGTGGATACACAGGGTTGTATTCTCTCCCTGTGATTGGGTACGTGGAGTTTTTTCTCATGTCCGGCAGCAATACAGTTAGGAATTACCGTATCCCTTATCATTGCCGTTTTTGGAGATCTGTTTGGGTTTTACCTCTGTCGTTCGTGTGGGACACACGAAACTGAAGAAGGGGGTCTGTGGTGTAACGCCTGTATTATCTTTTAACAAGTGAAGTAGTAAAACAAACCCAAGAAAGTCTCACCCAGTTTACACCACATGGCAGCCAAGCCTACCCACTTGTTTGTATGCGGTTTCGCACCCCATTGACTTATTAGGCAAACTTAACACAAGTAATAGCTTTTGACCTGGCTCAGGAAAACGTGAACAACAAAGTACTGTTGATAGTGTAGGCATGTCTTAACCATAGGGGCATGTTCATCGGACAAGGAAATAACCAATGAAGTGGTGTATATGGGAAAAGAACCAATGAAGAGAAACATATGAGAGCCAGGCTGAGCGGCAAAATGTGTGACGAAAAGTCGTCAGTCTTAGAGCAGACCCCACACTCGGTGCATCTGAACCTGTAAATCGGTAAGTTACTCGAACATTCTTAGACAGATCTCCCAAGTTGTAACTTGGAAAATTCTAGAACCCAAGATTAAGGCAATATTAATTCAATAAATACTGAAGTGAAAATAATCTTTAAATTTTCCTCTTGATAATAACTAATCCCAAGTATTTAAGATCTGACATTCTTTAAAAGTCAGTGGTGGCAGTTTCCATTTAATTGTGGAGTGTTAAACATTAGATAATGAGAGTATCGAATCATAAAGAAACAAGTAAAAAATTTACGGCAGCTCGGTAACGCCACATACATGTGTGTATATACACATGCATGCATGCACACACACACATGCACACACACACACACACACACACACACACACACACACACACACACACACACACACACACACATATATATATATATATATATATATATATATATATATATATATATATATATATATATATATATGTATATATATATATATATATATATATATATATATATATATATATATATATATATATATATATAATACATACAACACACACACACACACACACCACACACACACACACACACACACACACACATATATATATATATATATATATATATATATATATATATATATATATATATATATATATATATATATGTGTGTGTGTGTGTGTGTGTGTGTGTGTGTGTGTGTGTGTGTGTGTATGTGTGTGTGTGTGTGTGTGTGCACAGACACACAAACTCTCTCTCTCTTTAAAAAACGCTAAGAACGATAATCGAAAACAAAATTCATTCCGATATTCAACTCTTTTCCTCTCTCTCGCTCTGCTTCCCACCACCTGGAAGCACCACGTGAGTATCCAGTCTCTATCGTTTACGTAAGTAATGACGTCAGAGGAGATAAGGCACACGGAGCACGTCGATCTTCCTCTCTCTGCTGAAGCCTAGTCTCTCTGCCTAGGCCAAGGGCAGATCTTGTTCTTAAATATCGTGGCCTATTTTGCCGTAGACATTACTCTTAACGTCGTCATAGCGGCGCGTGTATACTATATAATTTCCCAAAGAATGTGACGAAATGATAGAGGAGTTTGATACAGATATAGATACCTTAGTAGATTGAGCATTATGTTTTTTTTTCTCTACCATATCATAGTATATCTATAGTATATGCGCATAATAAATACATAAGCCTAACGCGAGGAACAACGAATTCTCCGGTTTATTTCTTCTCCCACAGATCTATAAGTGTTGAAAACACGAGTAAGCGAAAAAAAGAAGAAAAAAAAGAAAGCCGATCATATGAAATCCAATCCCAAAGGAGTTGATTCACGCTGTCACGTTTGATCTTAAGCAATCTGATGCGATGATTAGTATATCTGTACCGTGCATTGATACAGTCCTTTGGGTTCATATATAACATCTGCTGCTATTATGTTTTT
>NC_051401.1:41414335-41416835 GCF_015228065.2 Penaeus monodon | reverse complement strand
TTATTATATATATATATATTAATAATATATATAGACACACACCCCACACACACACCCCACACACACACACCACAACACACACACACACACAACACCACACCACACACAACACACACCACATATAGTTTCCGCCTTCTCTCCTCCCCTTCCCCTTCTCTCTCCTATCCTCTCTCTCCCCCTCTCTCTCTCTTTCTCTCTCTCTCTCTTCTCCCCCCCCTTCCCTCGCTCTCTTTTTTCTTCTCTTATTTTTTTTATTTGTTTGTTTGTCTTCTCATCCGCTTGCTTTTTTTTTAGATGAATATCGAGAAAGAGAAAAAAAACGTTAATGATAAAAAGAACGATAAAAAAACGACAATATTATTAGAAATACATGTGTCATATAAAAGAAAAAAGAAATGATAATGATAATAGTAATGATGAGATGTGATTGATGTGATGATGATATGATGATGATGATGATGAGATGTTTATGATGATGATGATATTAACAATTTTAACAAAAAAGATATAATGATATTGATAATGGATGAAGATGATGTGATGATGATTGTGATTAATATTAAATGTAACAACAATTTGTAACGAAACAATTACAATAATTGAAAATAAAGATCAAAAACAAGAACATAAATAATACCAAAAATTTAATGATATGATGATAAAAAAAAAAAAAAAAAAAAAAAAGAAAAAATTTGATAATAATAATTATAATCATTTTTTTAAACCTTTTTCCCTTTCTCTCGTCCACTTCTTTGGAATGGAGGAAGAAACACGCAAAGGAGAGATAAGTTTATCATTGATCTTCTGAGTTTTCTCGTGTAGGCCTATCACAAGAAAAAAAAAACGATCTATTTTGGGGATAGTTTTGTCTGTGTTTTTTTTTTTTTTTTTTTTTTTTTTTTTTTTTTTTTTTTTTTTTTTTTTTTTACGATTATGTTTCTGAAACTGTGTCTGATGAAAAAAAATAGGTATGGATATGAATTTTTATTCTTTGTTTATAAAACTAAGCGCACAAACCCACATCACCAGAGAAACCAAAAAACCACCAACACAACACCACCCCCCCCTACAAAAACAGCCCCCCCCTAACACCAACACACACCATGCACCTCCCTCCACACACACCCACCACAAGACCCTCCCCTACACACACACCACACCCCAACACACAAAAGTACCCTCCCTACCACACAACACACACACACCCACACACCACACACACCCAACACAACCCACCACACCACACCCCACACAACACACACTCCATCCCCCACCCCCACCCCCCCCCCCAGCACACGCTGAACTGACAGTGTCTGTCGACCCTTTTTACGAAAGTTTTTTCACGTACCTGGAGACTTATATAAAGGCACGGAATGAAAGCGTGGCTTAAGGGGGGAAAGGATTTTGTAGTGTTTTAAGTTTGAGGGTCGAAAAAAAAAAAGAAGTTACGAAGATAAAAAGGCAATGTTTTTTTATCGTGCGTGGGTTTTTTATATACAAAATGCAATGCAAAGTGAAAAGGAACGTTGCCAAATGGAGTATTGGGGTTTTTACTTTGTACACACTGTTATATCACACACAAAAATAAAAAACACACACACACACCACCACACCACACCCACACGCACCGCCGCCGCACGCAGGCACACACGCATACACACCACGTATACCACACACCACCCACAACAACACACAAACACACCACACACACACCCCACAAACCACACACCACACCACGCGCAATAACATATACCTTTTTTTTTTTTTTTTTTACTTTATGATTAAAATAGCACCATCAAATAAATGCGGCAATGGGATGGGAGACTTTCACGATGACAGGAGAAAACTGTTCCTTGCACTTCCTTCTTCTCTCTTGCTAAAAAATAATCGCAAATGTACTTTCACAGCACGAAATCCTTTTCAATTCCCCATTTTTTGCAAAACCCCAAAGAAAAACCCCCCTTTTGAAGCGCCCCCTTTTATACGGGAACTTTTTTAACCCCAAATGGAGAAGCTCTTAACACTTGCATAACGTGGGTCCTTGGCAGCCTTTGAGTGCGTGGGACATTTAAGGACATCCGCCATTCTTGAGGAATATTTACGTCGTTGATAAGGACTGGAACATGAATAAACATTAGAGTATATAACAGGCACAACGTGAGGTCAAATGCACCCTTATGCAAGGACTCGGTTTTATATAATTGCAGACGACACGAGTTGCTGTTGTTGTTGTTGTTGTTTTGTTAATTATAAAAAGAAAACTTTCCTCGTTTGGATGAATTAACTTCCTAATAAACTTTGCGCACGTGCCCCAAAATAAAAAATTTTGGGGTGAACATGACCAACAAAAGGGGACATGTATCAAAATTTGTTATAGCACAATGTCATTTTAGATAATAAGTAAGAGGAGAGAAGAGAGAGAGAGAGAGAGAGAGAGAGAGAGAGAGAGAGAGAGAGAGAGAGAGAGAGAGAGAGAGAGAGAGAAAGAGGGAAAGAGAGA
>NC_051401.1:41384335-41389335 GCF_015228065.2 Penaeus monodon | reverse complement strand
GTCGAGCTGCTAAAAGGCATGACAAGCGGCCTACACGTCATGCAACAGCTGACACAGGTGTATGAGTGTCATCACACGTGTTCGTTAGCTGTACAGATGATCGAGTGTCAGTTTGTAGAAGTAAAGGAGAATTATGTAAGAAGGTTTATATCTGTTCATTAATTATCAGTATCATTATGAAAGATATTTTCTTGCTTTTTGTCGGTATCATTAGTATTAGCATATCATTATGGATATCATTGACATTATTATTACCATTATCATTTTCATTAATCTTATCCAATATCATTATTGTTATCATCATCATCATGATTATGGTTATCATTTCATCCTGTATATATATATATATATATATATATATATATATATATATATATATATATATATATATATATACATATTTAGTATCATGCTGTGACCACGGCGGCTCAGACATGAACCTACCGTTAAAAGAAGAAGATACATATACATACATACACACAGAAACACACACACACACACACACACACACACACACACACACACACACACACACACAGATTTTCTTCTTTTAACGGTAGGTTCATGTCTGAGCCGCCGTGGTCACAGCATGATACTTAATTGTAGTTTTCATGTTGTGATGCTCTTGGAGTGAGTACGTGGTAGGGTCCCTAGTTCCTTTCCACGGAGAGTGCCGGTGGTACCTTTTTTAGGTAATCATTTTCTCTATTTATCCGGGCTTGAGACCAGCACTTGACTTGGGCTGGCTTGGCCACCCAGTGGCTAGGTAGGCAATCAAGGTGAAGTTCCTTGCCCAAGGGAACAACGCGGCGGTCGGTGACTCGAACCCTCGAATTCAGATTGCCGTCGTGACAGTCTTGAGTCCGACGCTCTAACCATTCGGCTACCGCGGCCTTGACGATCATGGGCTTCCATGATTTTTTTCTTAGCAATTTAGAGCGGTGGGTTGCCGTTGCCTTCTGACTTGGGCGGCTTGGCCACCCAGTGGCAATCGAGGTGAAGTTCCTTGCCCAAGGCAAACAACGCTCCGGCCGGTGACTACACACACACACACACACACACACACACACACACACACACACACACACACACACACACACACACACACACACCCCCACACACACATATATATATATATATATATATATATATATATATATATATATATATATATATATATATATATATATATTTTCATTAATCTTATCCAATATCATTATTGCTATCATCATCATCATGATTAAAGGTTATCATCTTCATCATGTATATATAATATAGTAATATATATATATATATCTATATATATATAATATATATATATATAGATAAGGTATATATATATCATAAAATATATATATATATACTATATATATATATATAAAATATATATATATATATATATATATATACACACACAGAAACACACACACAACACACACACACACACACACACACACACACACACACCCCACACACACACACCACACATATATATATATATATATATATATATATATTATATATATATATATATTTCTATATATATACATAATATGTGTATATTATATATATATTATATTTTAAATATTAATATATATATATATATATATATTATATATATTATATATACCACACACACACACACACAGAAACCACACACCCACACACACACACACCACCACACACACACACACACACACACACACACACATATATATATATTATATTATATATATATATATAAATATATATATATATATATATAATTTATATATATATACATAAATATGTATGTATATATATAATTTTACATATATATATATACGCATATAATATATATATATAGATATATATTATATATATATATATATTATATTCTAATATATATATATATATATATATATATATATATATATATATCGCGGCAGTCGTAAAAATGCCTGCGCTCCGACTTGCTGGCTCGAGCCCGATCTCACGGCGAGAAAACGACATATCGCCTTCAGAAAGTCAAACGCAGGTGTCGTAGGGGGAGTCGCCGCCATGGCATAGGTGTTAAACGCCGAACCGCGGTTGATTACGAAGGGCATCCAATCAGCCAAGGGTGAGACTGCCGAATATCCTCTCAAATAATGAATTGAGAGAGGCCGATTTCCTGCAGTGGAATAAATGGGTGTTGGAAAAAAAGAAGAAAAAAAGAAAGAAAGAAGGAAAGAGAGAGAGAAAGAGAAGAAAGAGAGAGAGAGAGAGAGAGAGAGAGAGAGAGAGAGAGAGAGAGAGAGAGAGAGAGTGAGAGAGAGAGAGAGAGATATATATATATATATATATATATATATATATATATATATATATATATATATATATATATATATATATATATATATATAAATGTCCACAAATGTACTTCTACTTATTGCAACCACTTCTCACCTCTACGTTCGGATCAGAAAACCACTATTCTTCTCCACGCTTACGAGCTGGTCAAGCGACGTATACACGTGACCACACTCTGTCCTGTATGTAAAAGAATCTTCTTGATCTGGTGAGAATTTCTTCAGCAGCCACGTGCTCTTACCAGAAGCTCCGTGACACGTGTATGGTCCATCTTTTTACACAAGTAGGAGTACCTGTGGATTCTCACTCTCACACACACGCACATTTACATAATTTAACGCTAACATCACGTGTATAGGAACACTGGGAATGTATTCTGAGCTATCATTGAAAAGATTGATATAATAATAATAATAATAATAATAATAATAATAATAATAATAATAAATATTATTATCATTATTTCTATTGTTATTATTATTATCATTGCCATCATTATTATCATCGTTACTATTATTGTTATTACTATCAGTATCATTATTATTATTATTATTATTATTATTATTATTATTATTATTATTATTACTATTATTGATATTATTATTACTACTACTACTACTACTACTATTATTTTTATTATTATCATTATTATCATTATTATTTTTATCATCATTATTAATATCATTATTGATATTATTTGTCAAATATCATTATCATTATTACTTTTATAATTTTCATTATTATTATTGTCATTATCATCATCATGTTTTCGTAATTATTATAATTATTATCGTCATTATTGTCACTATCTTCATTATTATAATGTGTTGATGTTATAATCATTACAAGTAGCAGTGGTAATAGTAGTAATAGTATTAGTAGCAGTAGCAACAATAGTAATAGTAGTAATAGTAGTAGTAGTAGTAGTAGTAGTAGTAATAGTAGTAGTAGTAGTAGTAGTAGTAATAGTAGTAGTAGTAGTAATAGTAGTAGTAGTAGTAATAGTAGTAATAGTAGTAGTAGTAGTAGTATAGCAGTAGTAGAAGTAGCAAGACTAGTAGGGAATTATTAAGATTATCATCACTGTTTGTCTATGAAGGCTATAATTTAACGTTAAAAGCACCAGAACTTTATTTTCTCATTTTGGTAAAAAAATCAGTATCTTTTTACATCAATAAGTATCACATGATTTTTCCTGTATCGTGTTCAGCTAACGTCATTTTTGTGAATGTGATTGATGAGCTAATCCCCCTGACAATTTTTTGTAAAGAGTAAAGAAATCATCAAAAGAAATTTGTGAACTTGTGGATTTACTCATAAGATGATTCTCATATGACAAAAACACTTATTTTTCTTATAAATGTATGATCCCAAATACGCACCGACACAGACATATATGCAATAAATGTGCATATATATTTGCACACACACACACTCACACACACACACACACACACACATATAGGTAGGTAGGTGTTATATAAGGATCACACAAGCACAAGATTAAAAAGTTTTATTTCATGAACATCAAGTGAATGTGAACTAAACGTAAATGTGAAAGCACAAGAAATAGCGTCAAACTAAATAGAAAGAAAGAGGTTGTTACGTTTTTTTTTTTTTTTCTTTTTTTTTTCTTTTTTGGTTAACGTTGTAAAATGCAGGAACTAGGTATAGTGATCTACATTTAGACTGGAATGTCACGTCTATTACCAGTTCAAGTTTCTTACATTTTCACTTTTCTTGTGGGAGTAAAAGTTAGTCATTGTTGTTTTTTTTCTCTCTCTTTCTTTACATTGTACCGTTTTTTTTTTTTTTACTTTCTGTCTCTCTATTTCTATCTTTTTCTCTTTGTCTTTCTCTCTCTCTCTCTCTCTCTCTCTCTCTCTCTCTCTCTCTCTTCTCCTCTCCTCTCTTCTCTCCCCCTTTCCCCCCTCTCTCTTTTTTTTCTCTCTTTTTTCTCTTTCTCTCTCTCCCCTTCTTTCTCTTTTCTTTCTCTCTCTCTTCCCCCTCTTTCCCTCTTCTCTCCTCCCCCCTCTCTCTCTCTCCCCCTTTTTCTCTCTCTCTCTCCCTCTCTCTTCTCTCCTCTCTCCTTTTCCCTCTCTCTCTCTCCTCTTTCTCTTTCTCTTCCCCCTCTCTCCTCTCCCCCTCTCTTTCCTCCCCCCCTCCCCCCCTCTCCCTCCTCTTCCCCGCTCTCCCTCCCCCCCTTCTCCCCCCCCTTCCCCCTCTCTCTCCTCCTCTCTCTCTCCCCCTCTTTTCCCCCTCATCTCTCTTTTTCCTCTCTCTCCCCCCTCCCCTCTCCTCTCTCTCTCTCTCTCCCTCCCCCTCCCCCCCCCCCCCTCCCCCCCCCCCTCCCTCTCTCTCTTTCCTCCCCCTTTCTCCCTTCTCTCTCCCCCTCCTCTCTCTCTCCTCTCCTCCTCTCTCTCCTCTCTCCTCTCTCTCCCCTCCCTCCCCTCCCTCCCCTCCCCCCCCCTTTTCCCCTCCCTCTCTCTCTCTCTCCTCTCTCTCCCTCTCCCTCTCCTCTCTCTCTCTCCCCTCCCCCCTCTCTTTTCCTCTCTCCCCTCTCCTCTTCTCTCTCTCTCTCTTTCTCTTTCCCCCCTCCCTCCTTTTTCCTCCCCCCCTCCCCCTCTCTCTCCCCCCTTTTCTCTTTTCCCCTCCTCTCTCTCTTTCTC
>NC_051401.1:41372789-41379235 GCF_015228065.2 Penaeus monodon | reverse complement strand
TTTAAAAAGGGCGAAGTGAGGACCAAAGGTAAGGAGACCTCTACATGGCTATCCCCCCACGACACAACGAGCAGGGGAAGGGAGGGAGGGGGGGAGGCTACGAAGAAGACCGTCTGTTTTCTTTCGATTTTTTTCCATTTTAGCTACATTATTCAGACTGTTATTTTTTATTCTTGCCAATACAAAGTTTTTTTTTCGATTTTCGTGTGACGTCTACGTCAGGGAAGAAATAGGAAAAAAAAATCTTGGAAGAAATGATGATGACAGATATATAGTGTAGAGATAACGGAAGATAAAAGATGGTTTTGTAACTTTCGGTATTTTTGAGCTCGACTTCTCAAACTAGACAGCTTTATATTCTTGCCAAAGTGAGATTTTAGACTTCAGTAACTTTCAAGCATGAGGAAAATAATGATTCTATAGCACTTTTACCCCAATAGCATGGAAAATACGAAATAATGATCGTATTCCATACTATAAAGTAACAGTTTACACGTCAACTTTGGAGAAAAAAAACATGAAAGAGTGTCTTGACCTTTAGTCGCCAGTTTTACGGAAATGCGATTTAAGTGAAAACAGACACTGATGATAGCGTGTTTAAGCTTCTGAGCATTCGTATATACAAGCATATCCACACATCAATATATGAATATACCTATAATACACAAGCACACACACGCACATTATATATATATATATATATATATATATATATATAATATATATATAATATATATATATATAATATATATATATTATATATATGTATATATATTTATATATATATATATGTATATATATGTATGGATATATATATGTATAATTATATATATATATGTATGTATTGTATGTATTATGTTGTGTATATATATATGTATGTATGGATATATATATGTATATATATGTATGGATATATATATATGTATATATACGTATCATATATGTATATATGGTATATATATATGTATATATATGTATATATATATAATGTATATTTTGTAAAATATAGTGGTGTATATAATATGTATATATTATTGTAATATATATATAATATATATATGTATATATATGTATATATATGTGTATATATATGTATATATATATGTATATATATATATATATATATATATATATATATATATATATATATATATTATATATAATGTATATATATATACACACACACACACATACACAACCACATGTATGCGTATGTATATATATTATATTCTACCACTGCGGTCATCCCTAACCCAGGTGTTTTCCCGCTCCTCTCCAGTTGAGAGCCTGTACACTGAATCAGGCATGCCATCTCTCGACGTTATACCCTCCTCTCTCCCTGATGATATGCTCGATTTCACCAACTTTCCCTCACCAAACTAACTATTCTACGATCTCTGCTTCCTACTTTTGCTTCATCTTCACGTTTACTTACTCTACCCATTCCTCTCCCACTGCCCCTTTCCCCATTTTCGAACTCTTTGGTTTTCTGTTCATTCTGTCCCTCCATGGCTTATACCTTACCCCCATATTTGCTCCTCTGTTTTCCTTGACCCACCAAAATCAGGTATCCCCTCTTCTGCTCTTCTCACCAATTTCCTTGACCATGTCTCCATTCATTCCTCCTGTATTCATGTTTACACTGATGCCTCCAAATCCACCTCCGGTGCTGGTTCCGCAGTAACCTTCCCAACTTTCAAATAACCCCTCCCTCCTGAATCCAATGTCCTTACTACTGAACTCTAGGCACTCCTTTTTGCCTAAAAACACACATACCCACTCCCTTCGTCCTTCTTCACTTTTTTTTTAATGACTGCAGTAACTCATTAACTCTCAAAGTAATGCACTCAACCAATCCTTTTGTCTGTAAAATCCAGAGCTGGTTGTTCTACCTGTCCACACGCAATAAAACTATCAGATTTTGCTGGGTGCCCAGTAATGTTGGAATCCCCGGCAATGAACAGGCAGATACTCTAGCATGCTACGCCGCTATGTCCACATCACACCAACCACGTTTCTCACGTATTTCAGCCACGGATTATTACCCTCACTTTAACCCAATGTCAACGGGTTTATGTACTGTTCCCTTTAGATTTTTGTGAGTTTTGTTACACACAGATGGCTCCACGTGTACTCAGCCACCAAAGAGTCTATCAGTTGGCCCTAGTGACCGACCCTGGTTTCCTCTTTCCTTGAATTGGCGGGAAAATGTTTTTCTAATACTATTAATACTGACATTGTTATTATTCTTACTGATATTATGTTATTAAATTATTAAAAATAAATAACAAAGACAATAAGATAATGGAAACGAAGCTTTCAAAAAATCAAGGAGTAGGGTAAGACTAATAGCTGACTCATCGGTGACTAAGCAATTGTAGAGCCATCTATGTGTGAAGGCAATAGATAAACTTTTTTTTTTTTTTTTTTTTTTTTTTTTTTTTTTTTTTTTTTTTACAGTGGGCAATGGCACTGTAGTCTTGCCACCCACGCTAAATGGGTTAATACTTTCCTGTATACCTGATGGCAATCTTTCTGGTCAAGTCTCCGCACTAATAAATTACATACCGTAACACTATCAATCTCCTGGTCAGCTCCATTTCATCGGAACAGACGCTGGGAGACGGCTCTCGCCTGCTTCCCTATTGGCCACACCCGTCTAACATACTCCAATCTGATGTCACGTTCTGATCCCTATGTTACCTATGTAATATCTCTTTCAGTTCCACATATTATGTTGTCCCGTCAACGCTTTGATGCAGCCAGGACCTCTGCTTTCCCCTACCTATCTTCCCTTCACCCGCCTCAAAACCCATCAGGCAGCCTTTCAGAATCTCACACTTTCTGTTTTGACAACCTGTTCCCTTCCTCAGACGGATACATATCCTTCACTTTATCTAATCCCCCTGCCTCACCCACTTAAACCCATTCACTCATCAACTCCTTTTCCCATCGTTAGCCTTTCAGTGTTTAAACTGATAGCTGACGTATAGCAACTACTAACTCAACGCCCCTCACACATTTTACTGTCCTTCTTTTTGGGGCTACATGGCTTAGATGGTCTAGCACATTTATTTTTCTTTAACCTTATATATATATATATATATATATATATATATATATATATTATATATATATATATTAAAATATATATTTATATATTTATATATTTATATATTATATTTATTTTTATATATTTTTATTATATATATTTTAAATTTTTTTATTTTATATATATTTTTTTTTTTTATTATATATTTTTTTTATTATTTTATTATTTTTTATATATAATAGTTTTTTATTTATATAATAGTTTTTATTTATATATATTTTTTTATATAATATATTTTTTATATATATAATATATTTTTTTTTTTAATATATATTTTTATTTATAATAATATTTTATTTATAATAATATTATTTATAGTATATATATATTATAATTTTAATAAATATATATAAAAATATATATTTTATATAGTATAATATTATATAATAAATATATAGATATATATATATATATATATATATATATAAAAGTTTATAGATATATATATATATAGATATATATATAGATATAATATATAATAGAAGAAAATATATATATATATATATATATATATAGATATATATATATATATAAAATATAAAATATAAATATATTATTATATAAAAATATATAATAATTTATAATATATATTAATTAGATAGATTTTAAATAATATATATAAGAATAGATATTATATAAAATAGTATAATATATAGTAGATATCAAGATATAGAGATAAAATATATATATAAATAAAAATATATATATATATAAAAAAAAATTATAATATAAATAATAAAAAATATATATATAAATAAAAAATATATATATAAATAAAAATATATATATATAAATAAAAATATATATATAAATAAAAAAAATATATATAAATAAAAAAATATATATATATATAATAAATATATAAATAAATAAATATATAAATAAATAAATACATAAATACATAAATACATAAATACATAAATACATAAATACATAAATACATAAATATATATATATATATATATATATATATATATATATATATATATATATATATATATATATATATATATATAAGGTTAAAAGCAAAATAAATGTGCTAGACATCTAAGACCATGTAGCACCAAAAGAAGGTACAGTAAAATGTAGTGAGGGGCGGTTGAGTTAGTAGTTGCTATACGTCAGCTATCAAGATTAACACTGAAAAGGCTAACGATGGGTAAAGGAGTTGATGAGTGAATGGGTTAAGGTAGGGTGAGGCAAGGGGGATTAGATCAAGTGAAGGATATGTATCCGTCTGAGGAAGGAGAACAGGTTGTCAAAACAGAAAGTGTGAGATTCTGTAAGGCTGCCTGATAGGTTTTGAGGCTGGTGAAGGGAAGATAGGTAGGGGAAAGCAGAGGTACTGGCTGCATCAAAGCGTTGACAGGACAACATAATATGTGGAACTGAAAGAGATATTACATAGGTAACATAGGGATCAGAACGTGACATCAGATTGGAGTATGTTAGACGGGTGTGGCCAATAGGGAAGCAGGCGAGAGCCGTCTCCCAGCGTCTGTTCCGATGAAATGGAGCTGACCAGGAGATTGATAGTGTTACGGTATGTAATTTATTAGTGCGGAGACTTGACCAGAAAGATTGCCATCAGGTATACAGGAAAGTATTAACCCATTTAGCGTGGGTGGCAAGACTACAGTGCCATTGCCCACTGTAAAAAAAAAAAAAAAAAAAAAAAAAAAAAAAAAAAAAAAAAAAAAAGTTTATCTATTGCCTTCACACATAGATGGCTCTACAATTGCTTAGTCACCGATGAGTCAGCTATTAGTCTTACCCTACTCCTTGATTTTTTGAAAGCTTCGTTTCCATTATCTTATTGTCTTTGTTATTTATTTTTAATAATTTAATAACATAATATCAGTAAGAATAATAACAATGTCAGTATTAATAGTATTAGAAAAACATTTTCCCGCCAATTCAAGGAAAGAGGAAACCAGGGTCGGTCACTAGGGCCAACTGATAGACTCTTTGGTGCTGAGTACACGTGGAGCCATCTGTGTGTAACAAAACTCACAAAAATCTAAAGGGAACAGTACATAAACCCGTTGACATTGGGTTAAAGTGAGGGTAATAATCCGTGGCTGAAATACGTGAGAAACGTGGTTGGTGTGATGTGGACATAGCGGCGTAGCATGCTAGAGTATCTGCCTGTTCATTGCCGGGGATTCCAACGTTACTGATAGTTTTATTGCGTGTGGACAGGTAGAACAACCAGCTCTGGATCTTACAGACAAAAGGATTGGTTGAGTGCATTACTTTGAGAGGTAATGAGTTACTGCAGTCATTAAAAAAAAAGTGAAGAAGGACGAAGGGAGTGGGTATGTGTGTTTTTAGGCAAAAAGGAGTGCCTAGAGTTCAGTAGTAAGGACATTGGATTCAGGAGGGAGGGGTTATTTGAAAGTTGGGAAGGTTACTGCGGAACCAGCACCGGAGGTGGATTTGGAGGCATCAGTGTAAACATGAATACAGGAGGAATGAATGGAGACATGGTCAAGGAAATTGGTGAGAAGGACAGAAGGGGGATACCTGATTTTGGTGGGTCAGGGAAAACAGAGGAGCAAATATGGGGGTAAGGTATAAGCCATGGAGGGACAGAATGAACAGAAAACCAAAGAGTTCGAAAATGGGGAAAGGGGCAGTGGGAGAGGAATGGGTAGAGTAAGTAAACGTGAAGATGAAGCAAAAGTAGGAAGCAGAGATCGTAGAATAGTTAGTTTGGTGAGGGAAAGTTGGTGAAATCGAGCATATCATCAGGGAGAGAGGAGGGTATAACGTCGAGAGATGGCATGCCTGATTCAGTGTACAGGCTCTCAACTGGAGAGGAGCGGAAGACACCTGGGGTTAGGGATGACCGCAGTGGTAGAATATAATATATATACATACGCATACATGTGGTTGTGTATGTGTGTGTGTGTGTATATATATATACATTATATATATATATATATATATATATATATATATATGATATATATATATATATAATATAATATATATACATATATATATACATATATATACATATATATACATATATGATATATAATATATATATATATATATACATATATATACATAAAATATCCATACATAATATATATTATATATATCCATACATACATAATATATATCATAATATATAATATATATATATCCATACATAAATTACCACAAAAACCAAACCCCATATATATATATATATATATACATTATATATATATATATATCTATGATATATATATAATTATCCCATTATATATATACCATATCATATATATATATAACATAATATCATATATATATCATATAATATATATAAAATATATATACATAT
>NC_051401.1:41364883-41367383 GCF_015228065.2 Penaeus monodon | reverse complement strand
TCTCACTTTGTCCACCAGGGCGTAAATAATGTCTAAATTGAGCTCCGTGTCTTTAGCGTTTATGAGTGGGTGTGCATTCGCATTTGTTGATCAAATGAGCATTTGTCTAGATAATCTTTATTATTTTGCTGAGGCTCCAATTCTCATTGTGGTATATATTACTTATTTTGACAGTACAATTATACCTAACATAATATATTAACCGGATAGACAATCAAACCATAAGCTTCCTAATAATTAGGCTACAGTTTTTGTTTTGGCATCATCTTTCTCTCCCTAGCTGGGTCAAAAGACCACAATGGCGGTTCTCGCTCGGTGACACTCTAGGTAGGGATTTTCATCTAGGTTTCTCTCACAGCTGAGGAAGTATCTCGCTCTGTGAAGGGATCCCTGAACAGAATAGAATATTGTGACCGCCGCTTCTGAATACAGTGCAAAATTAGTCCGGTGTTTAAAGCATTGTAATCACAAGGGCCTGAGTTTATACCCAACCAGCTGCCATTGAGTACTGGTATCAGCATCCTGGGGTCAAAGTCAGGGCTGAAAAGTCTTCTCTACCTCTATCTACTCTACCTCTACGAACCATCACGAATGTTTAGTAACAGGAACTATCAGTTAGATGATTATATATATATATATATATATATATATATATATATATATATATATATATACATATATATATATATATATATATATATATATATACATATATATATATATATAATATATTATATATATATATATATGTGTGTGTGTGTGTGTGTGTGTGTGTGTGTGTGTGTGTGTGTGTGTGTATGTGTGTGCGTGTGTGTGCGTATGTGTATTTGTGAGTATCTGTGCGTGTGTACATTTGTGTCCGTGTGTGTGTTAGTAAATCAGAATTTTAATTCAGTTGCGAACACATTTAATCAACAAAGTGAACATTGAAATGTAAAAATCATAATGAGGTATTACCGACCCCCCCCCCGAGCCTCCCCCCTCCCAGCCCCTCCGACTTCTCCAGTCAAGGATAACCTCTCCTTCCTCCCATTCCTAAGGGGGATAGGAGAAGAGGGGGAGGAGGAGGATAGGAGGAGAAGAGGGAGGAGGAGAAGAGGGGGGGAGGAGGATAGGAGGAGAAGAGGGGAGGAGGAGGATAGGAGGAAAGGAGAGGAAGGAGGAGAGGAGAGGAGGAGCGACTAGAGGAGAAGAGGGGAGGAGGGGATAGGAGGAGAAGGGGGAGGGACGGAGGAGGAAGAGGAGAGGAGGAGGATAGGAGGAGAAGAGGGGGAGGAGGAGGATAGGGAGGAGAAGGGGGAGGATAGGAGGAGAAGGGGAGAGGAGGATAGAGGAGAGGGGAGGAGATAGGACGGGAAAGGGGGGGAGGATAGGGGGAAGAGGGAGGAGGCAGGATAGGAGGGGAGAGGATAGGAGGAGAGAGGAGGTGAGGAGGATAGGAGGGAAAGGGGAGGAGGAAAGAGGGGAGGAGGGAAGGAGGGGAAGAAGAGGGGGGGGGGAAAAAAAAAAAAAAGGGGGGGGGGGGGGGGGGGGGGGGGGAAAAGGGGGGGGGGGGGGGGGGGGGGGGGAAAAAAAAACCCCCCCCCCCCGGGGGGGGGGGGGGGGGGCCCCCCCCAAGGGGGGGGGAAAAGGGGTTGGGGGGGGGGAAGGGGGATGGGGGGGGGGGTTTAGGGGAAAGGGGGGGGTTTTTGGGGGGGGGTTTTGGGGGGGGGGGTTTTGGGGGCCGGGGGGTGGGGGGAAGGGGGGGGGGAAGGGGGGGGAAAAAGGGGGGGGGGGGGTTTTTTTTTTTTTTTTAAAAAAGGGGGGGGGGGGGTGGGGGAGGGGGGGGGGGGGGGGGGGGGGGGGGGGGGGGAAAAGGGGGGGGGGGGGGGGGGGGGTTTTTTTTTGGGGGGGGGGGGGGGAAAAGGGGGGGGGGGGGGGGGGGGGAGGGGGGGGGGGGGGGGGGGGGGCCCCCCGGGGGGGGGGGGGGGGGGGGGCCCTGGGGGGTTTAAAAATTTTTGGGGGTTTTTTGGGGGGGGGGGGGCCCTTTTTTTTTTTTCCCCCCTTTTTTTTAAGGGGGTTTTTGGGGGGTTTTTTGGGAATGAAAACCCCCGGGAAAAAATTTTTTTTTTTTTTTCCCCCCAAAAAAACCCCACACACAAAAAAACCCCCCCCCCACACACACACACACCCCCAAAAAAAAAACCCAAAAAAACCCAAAAAAACACACACACACAAAAACCCCCAAAAAAACACCCCACACCCACACCCACCCCCCCCCCAAAAAAAAAACCACCCACACACAACACACACACACACACACACACACCCCCCCCAAAAAACACCCCCCAAAAACACACACACCACCCCCAAAACCACACACCACCCCCCCCCCAAAAAACACACCCCCCCCCCCAAAAAAAAAAAACCACAAAAAACCAAACCCCCCCAAAACCAAAAAAAAAACCCCCACACACCCACACACAAAAACCCCCCCCCCCCCCCCACACCCACAAAAACC
>NC_051401.1:41323851-41346351 GCF_015228065.2 Penaeus monodon | reverse complement strand
GTAAATACCAAAAGGTCGCTCCATTCCACCCCTGGGAAAAATTCAACACTGACGTGCACCTTACATCTACCACAAAAAAAAACAGGGTGCATACTGTGTGTGTTGAAACAATTGCGCTAGCAACGGTAACGGGAAAACACAGAATCTATGGGTGATGATGCATTATGAGTGTTACGCCGGACGGATCCGTACAGTCTGGATACAAAGCTGGGGTTTTGCTTGCGCTGTATACAAAAATGGCTTACTACAAAAATCAAGTTTTAAAATGAGAATAACAACTGGGCCACACTACACAAACGGAGCTGGAGGTATACTCCTCGCAACGGAATTCTTAATGTCTAGGGGCTCTGGGTAGTTTTCTGTGACTCTCAAAGTGCTCTTCGGACGCTAAATTCTTTCAAAGCGGTGGCGATGAAGAATTGTGATTGCATTAAGCGTAACGTAAACCCTTTCAACAGAGCGTAATTTCAACATTCAGTTTGTATGGATACCCTCTCATGTTTGGCATACGCAAGCACGACCACGTAGACAAATTTGGCGAAAAGCCTGCAGCAAGGATATTGTTTAACATGATCTTGGGATGCTCTTGCTAGGGTTGCACATATATTGAAAAGTTCTCATAAGGAAAACTAATAGATCTGATTAACCTCAAAAGGGCCCGAAAGCTGTACCATAAGGCACTACGATCATTATAGGATGGCAAGCCTTCATGGGTGGCACCGAAGTCAAACCAACATTGTGACGTAGTTATTGCCAGAATACGTTTAGGTTACAGAATGTACTGGCAACTGCACGGGGCAAGAAGTGCAGATGAATCTAGATTTAACTGTGTAACGAAGAAAACAAACGAACGCTTGAGCACTATATCTCGGAATGTCATGTGATACAGCCTTTCAGACCACCTAACATGAAGGGATAAAGAACTATGTGAAAATTTCATTTCATCTGATACATTGGAAGATATACTCGTGTGAGGTTTTCAACCCCCCCCCCCCCCCCCACCAACTCCTATCCCCCCCCCTTTTCCTTGCCCCGATCCTCCTATCCTTCATACCCTTTTCGCACCCTCTTCCTTCCCTCACTTCGTCCCTGCCCTCTACCTCCACTGTAGGTTTCTCCCTCTTCTACTCGTTTTCCTCGCTTGTTCTACCTTTTATGTCTACCCCTATACTATCCTGCCTCTATCCTACCCCTATCCTGCCCTGTATCCCTGCCGCTTTTTCCCCTCGTACCCCTCTTATTCGCACCCTCTTCTTGTTCCTCTTCCTTCTACTTCTGCACTGATTTCCCCCTTTTCCATTCCTTTTTCCCGTTTGCCCTACCTCTTCCTTTAAACCCTATCCCCTCCTGCTCCCATCTACCCCTATCCTACCCAGCATCCTGCCGAAATCCACAGGGCGAGTCGAGCACAGCCGGACCACTTCCCTCTGCCAGCCTCATTTTTAACATTATTTTTACCTATGTTTTATGCTGGTTTTAAATTACACGCATTTTACGTTATTTTACCCCCTTTTTGTACTTTTTTTAAATAAACTTTTATTGATCCTTCCGTTATCCATATTCTTTTACGATGTTTTACATGATGTGGCGGATAACGGAACATCAACATCTGCTGCGAATGGATCTTTCTTTCCTCTTTTTTTTATCTCTTGTATTTTAAGTTCAGTTTTTTTTTCAATGGTCTTTATTTTTACTTATTCAATTCTTTTAATCTCTCTTTTACAGTGAGAGAAAGAAACTTATTTTATTATTTTTATTAATGAATCGCAGCAGACTGTTTTACGTATTTTTTTATGATAATAGTAATTTTCTCATTGATTTTGCTGATTGTTTTAGTGATTTTATTTATGATTTTATCTTTTGTATGTTTTCTTTTATTATAATATTTCCTTTTAATTATTTTACAATTTTTTGGGGCTACCTTCCGTCCGCGGAAGTTAATGTAACCCCCTGTTTTTGTTAAATAAAGGAAGTGGATACTCTGACTGTGTTGTGACAAACCCTTTGGATTTACCTGTCGGATTCTACACCGTGGATGTTGAAACAAGGTTGTACTGCCCCTTTTACTTGCCCAGGTGTATTAATGCTGGACGTGCTTTTTTGTTATTTTACCATTTTACATACTGTGAACCATGTGTGCTTCTTCGACTTTTACTTTTTACTTTCTCTGAATTTTACTTCTTTTACCTTGTTCTTTTACTTGTTACTTTTATTCTTACACCTTTTACTCGTCATCTATTGCAGCTTTTACTTTTTCCCTCATTTTACCTTTTACTTGTTTTATCGTAGATGTTAGTCCTTTTTACTGTTTTTAAGCCCTTCTGGCGTATTTTTACTCATTTTTAAGCCCTTCTGGCAATTGTCTTTTACTTATTAACTTGTGTTACTTTGGTGCCTTCTGCACGGTTCTTTTTGTTCATTTTAGGATCATTATAGTTTTTGTATTTTTTTATCATGGTATCTTCGTATTGGTCACGCTCCTGGTAGGCCTGCATCCCCGGGGATGTTTTGCTTGTGAGGTCGTGTGGGTTCTGAGCCTCAGCTTAGTCCCCTCACCCCCTTTTTCGAGGAACGAACGGGGCCCCTCCTTTTCCTTGGCCCCTAAGCCTGAAGCCTCCCGCCTCACGGGTGGCCTCTTTTGGGTTCCTCTCTCACATAACCTTACAGGTAACACCCATTTTTGGTGGCAGCGGTGGGATCTACCAGGAGTGTATTTAAGAGTTTCTCTGCTCGTTGACTAATACGAAGATTTTTAAAAGTCCAGCATTTAGCTTTTTCCTGTTAGGTTAGTTGTTTTAGTAGTCTTAGAAGAGCCACGTTTCTTGTATTTTATGTTGTGTGTTTTGATTTCTTTCAGGTTTTGTAGAATTTTAGTATTTTTTTGAGCGAGGCTTTTCTCTTTCAGCTTTTTTATGTCTGTTTTTACTAATGCCCGCTCACCAGTTAGTTTTACTTTGTGGCTCTTGCTAGGTGTAGGGACACTTTCATTTTACTGTATTCTAATCTTTCTTTTTACCCCTGCTAATTTGACTTTTATCCCTCGTGTACACTTGGTTCACTGTCTTTTTCGGTTTTACCCAGTTTACGGGCCGCTTTTTTCGTTTTAATATCTCATGTGCCAGCATTTGGCCAGTTACACGCATCACTCTTCACTTTGTTTTGTGGATTAGCCAGTATTTCTGGCCCCGTTTGTGTTTGTGTTTGAGCTGTGCAGCTCCTTTTTGTGTGGGACTTCGTTCCCCTTGTCGCCAGGCTCTGTACTATGCCTGGACGTGGGCGGTCTTTGCGCACCACAAGATCCTCGAGCCAGCCAAGCTCACGTACCTCATCCGCTGACCACCGATCATCCCTCCCATTATAGTTGTACAGGGTACCGACACCCAAGTACAGGACGCAGTTCGAGCAGTAGAGGGGGAAGTCACGATGATGGAGGAAATGCTGCAGAGGATGATGGATGTCGTCGCCCAGAACAGAGACGAGTTGATCCGCAGGATGGAGGAAATCTCCCAGAGGAACGAGGACCGGCTACAACGATTGGAAGACCAACTCCAGGCAAGGACTGCTCCTGCCGAGGCGGTGGTATCCCGCAGTAATGGGAGCCAGGTTCCCGCAGCAGCACAGGCTGAGGAACTGCCAGCTGAAACTCCGTTCCCTCGCATTCGCCAAGCCACCACACCACCACCTGCGGCCAGGCTTGCCAACCCATTCGCCAAGCAGCTACAAGGGAAGACCTCCAGGAATGGCATCACAATTGGAGGAGAGGAGAGGCGTCTGCAACTAAAAGAACAGGCTCTTTTACAGAGGCAGCTAGGTGGTCAGCAACTGCCAGGCTACAGAAGGATGGAATCGGCACGGGACGACGACTTGGCAGCACACGCTGGGTCCTCTTCCCACTTTCGAGAGGCATTCCCTGAGCCAGCCCCAAGAATGACCACGCCATCACACACAAGGTATTGTGAGGAGCCAGCACAGGACCACCTTCAACACCAACAGACTTCACTGGCTTCCAGGGATGTCATCCCGTATCTTGTGTCCCGAGACTCCATACCCCACTTCAAAGGAAAAACCTCTCCCTGTGACCCCCTGAAGAGAAACCAGGAGGTGGAGAGTTTCATTCGGGCCATTGAAAACCTGGTAAGACCCGCAACTGATGAGGCCTACATCCGGGCTGCAAGAGCAAGCTGTCGGGGCAGAGCGGAGACCATCATTAACTCTGAGAGCTTTGATGGAATACGGGATTGGGGCACCTTCAAGCGGCAGCTGAGGCGTAAGTTCAGAGGCACGTATACCGCCTCTGACTTCTTTAAGGTACTATACGATCACGGTATGACTGAGAGGCAGGCTCCAATGGACTTTTTCCTTGAGGTGGAGGCGTCAGTCTTCCAAGGCTACCGGGACCACCGAGGAGCTGTTGGAGAGCCTTCAGAGCTGATCAGGCGGGTCTTCCTTGCTGGATTACCGTCCACTCTGCGGGATCTCCTTGTCCTCAAGGATGATTGCTCGCCAATCCAGCTGGCAGAAACCGCCCAGAAGCTTTGGAACTCCAGGTATGGCATCCGGCACGGCAGCTCCAACACTCGCCATCAGTCTTCAAACGACCTTCAAGAAGAAGAGTACCAGGTCCGACGTCGTACTCCAGACCGTCCACCTCGTGCACGAGACCGCTATGACCTGTTCCCGCTATCTGCTGCACCTCCACCTGCTCGGCCTCTCTCCTTATCTCCAACTTCACGGCGTAACATGTGGTGCGAATACCATCGTAGCTCGACCCACAGCACCAGGGAATGCAGAGCAGCAGCCCGTCAGCCATCACCACCAGCTTTCTCTTGTTTCCGGTGTGGGAGAAGCGGTCACATGTCTCGTGAGTGTCCCTTTTCCGAGAGGCCGGGAAAGGGAAAGGGGTTCCCAGCTTCCCCTGGCGACTTCGCAGGGGGGAACCCACACACGCTCCATCGCAGCCCAGACAGAGCTGTTGCAGGCAGCTCCTGTGAGTAGCCAGCATTCGGCGACGGCCAGTCGTGCACTCAGTGTTGATGGGAAGACTCTTCTCTGCTTCATTGACACGGGGTCTCAGGGACTCTGGCAAGCCCAGTGCCTTGGGAGTGATCGACCCACAAAGAAGCTCAGACCTCATGTTTCCAACAAGGTTCTCCAGGGTGTCTCAGGAGACCCTTTCCATCCAGCTGCAAGGTTACCCTCACCTTTAACATCAGCAAACATTGCCTTACTTCACCGCACCATGTAGCTGACCTTTCGTTCCACGGTGACCTTCTCCTTGGGACAGATTTCCCTTGCGACGCCTGGACTTCTCCTTACAGTCTGAAGCTGAGTCATCTCATGGACTACTAATTCTAGGGGGTTGCAGACTTCCGCTCCTGTACATGGACGCACATTCCCTGCAGATTAGCATGATTGACTCTGACCTGGATAATTCTCCAACTGGACTCCAAAGGCCCATCCAACCATCGACTCCACAAGAAGCTGCTTTGCACCTTGCACGTCTCACTGAATACCCCACATTCGGGTCGCTTTCTGGAGGGCTGTATTTCTCGCCTGGGACAGACAAATGGAGATGTCCTTTTAACTCCTGCTGTAACTGCCAACTTGACACTGCCACACCTTGTTACAACTGTCACTCGACGACGATGCTCCATATGGGCCCTGAATCCCACTTCACGGCCGCTAGTATTGAAACAGGGTACAAGACTTGGGACCGTCACACCTCTAGGAGAGGTTCTACAATGCTCCGCAGTCTGCCAACCATCCTGATCCGCCACAATCAACCCTCAGGGACACGGCTGCCAGGAATCGCTATCTCCTGTCAGGACTGGCCTTGAGGAGGAACTCGAGTATAAGAACCACACACCCCTGGGTTTACTGTTATTACTGCTGCCGGGCGAGACAGGTGTCCCGTCAGTCCAGGATCTACGGTAGCTCAAGGCCTGGGATGCTCATCTACCCCTGCCATAACGGAGCCAAGGTTTACTCTTCAAGCTGAAAAGGAACCCACAATTACAAGTGCTTCCGCCGTCCGAGCCGAAGCCCTTCACTGAATCCTTTTTGTTACCTGAGGGAGCTGTTGAAACCAGAGATGGATGGGACGATTTCTCCACCTACTTACACGACATCCCAGAAGAAGATTGGGACGTAGAGGCTGCTTTGCAAACCACCCTCCATAGCTGTTGCCATGTGTGAAGCTGTTGCAGAACCAAATGACAACAATGATGAGACTGATGGTATACCCGACCTTAGTCATTTACCGGTGCATCAGCGACAGGAACTTGACCAGCTGTTGGGGCAGTTCCAGGAGCTTTTTGATGGGGGAGAAGAGACTGTTGGCCACATACCTGGGATCCGCCATCAAATAGACACTGGGGATGCTAAGCCAGTTTGTGTCCGTCAATGGAGGTTGCCACAGTCCACCAAGGGACCATCCGGCAGCAGTGTGACTCCATGCTGCGATCAGGTGTCATCGAGCCTTCATGTAGTCCTTGGCTGGGGCCCAGTGGTCTTGGTTAAGAAGAAGGATGGCGTCTTCGATTCTGTGTCGATTATCGTGGCCTCAATGCTGTCACCAAGAAGGACACTTTCCCACTTCCTAGGATCGATGCTCTCATTGACGATTTGGTTTCCCCCTGACACTTCACCACACTAATGCCCGTGCAGCCTAGTGGGCAGTTGAGGTGGAGCCCTCTGATAGACCTAAGACCGCCTTCTCCGATGGATACCGGCTGTTTCACTTCTGCCGTCTGCCCTTTGGTCTCTCAACTGCGCAACCACCTTTCAACGCACCATGAATGTCCCTCTTTCTCCTGTTTTGGGTAAGCACACCCCTTTCTACCTAACGACATAGTCATCTATAGCCGTGGATTCTGCCAGCACCTGCAAGACCTGAAAGAAACGCTACAGCTCCTCTCAGCAGCTGGACGGAAACTGAACATGGAGAAATGCCAGTTTGCTGCTACTACAATAACTTCTTGGGATCACCATCAGTCCAGAAGGAGTCCTTCCCAAACCCGGATAAGGTGTCAGCAATCGCCCAAAACTCCAGCTCCACGTAATGTCCGTGAAGTACGCCGTTTCTTTTGGGTGCACTGCTTCTTCAGGAAACACATTCCCGGTTACGCAACCATCTCCTCTCCACTGCACTTGCTCCTTAAGAAGAATCAGAAAAGGTCTTGGGGAACTGATCAACAGAAGGCGTTTTCAGGAGCTAAAGGACCGTCTTACCACTGCACCAGTTCTTCGTCACCAGATTTCAGCCGGGGGTTTGAATTACATACAGACGCTTCCTCCCTCGCAAATTGGGTCTTGCCTGATGCAAAATCGACGACAAACACACCCCATGCCCTCGCCTTTTCAGCCGCAAGCTACGAGCCGCTGATCCAGATATCCTGCCATAGACTTTGGGAAACCCTCAGCATGGTTTTAAGTGTCAGGATCTTCGACTCCTAACTCTATGGGCGACACTTCACCATTTACACCGACCCTAGGCCTTTGGTACACGTCTTTTTCTCGGAAAACCAAGTCTCCACGGATGAAACCCCCCCATGCTCATGATCTTTCGGTTTTACAGCTTCAACATCCGTTAAAGAGGGACCAACCAATTTGTCCCGACTTGCCTCTCTAGACATATTGCTCTGCTGGAGGATTCACCTAGCTGTCAGTTGCAGGACTGGCCATCACTGAACTCTCTCCTGAAGTCCTTGCTAGGAAGCAGATGGAAGATCCCCAGCTTGCTGACCTGCGACATTATCTCTTGATGTACAGTCCCAAAGAAAAAGTGGCCACTTTCCTTGGGCGAAATTTTAGATCAAGGAAGGTATCCTATACAGGCTTAGACATCTTCCAGACAAATCTGTTACCAGCTTTTTGTTCCCACATCATTGAAGAACTCTGCATTGAAAAGGGATCCCATTTCCACCTCTTGCTTCTCACCCTGGAGTTCAGGGACCTATGAAAATGCCAGGTCAAATTTTTACTGGAAACCCAAAATGCTGAAAGACTGTAGGGAAATATGTTGACAACTGTGCTGTGTGTCAGCAGTCGAGAGGCAACCCCCAGAGAGTGCCAATGGGAGAGACCCCCTTACCCAGTTTCCTCTAGAGCGTGTCTCCATGGGACCTGATGGGCTTTGGACCTACCATCCCAGTTCGCTATGCACTGTCCATCATTGATCAGCACTCAAGATGGCTGCAGATTGTGCCCCTGAGGAAGTCAACAGCTGTTAACGTCCATCGTGCCTTTGTTGACCATTGGGTTACCCTATTTGGCCCACCAAGGGTTATCCAAAGATAATGGGGGCAGTTTACCCGTGGTCTCTTCAAGGAGCTTGTCTTGATGATCATGCCCGTCATCACTACAACCATCCGCTATCATCCCCAGGCCAATGGGATGATAGAGCGCACCAATCGTGTCGTCAATCAGCTCTGACTACTTTGGGGGAGCATAGACCAAGGATCTGGCACCCGTTCATTCCTGAACTAAGACTGCAGATAAACTCTGCTATCCACAGGACAACCCATGAAAAGCCCTTTTTATCTCCTGACTGGCCGGCATGCCAATTTTCCAGTTGGTTTTGACGAATGAAGCTGTGTTTGCTGAAATCTCAACCTGCAGGACGACTCCAGGGAGCCAGACAAGCAGCTGTCACTGCTTCTAACCAGTCCGACAGACCTATGGAAGGTACTATAATCGAGCACAAGAGAACAATTCCAGCCAGAGGTGGGCTCACTCGTCTGGGATTATGAGCACAGACACCGTACTGGTTCTGTACCGCCATTACAGGAAAGTGGCGGGGGACCTGCAAGAGTTGTTGCTCAACTGGGACCACTGGCTTTTGAAGTGAGAGATGTCCACACAGATGTCCGACTAAGAGCGCATCTCAAAACCACCTAAAGCCTTTCAAGACATCCGAGGAGCTGTGTTACGCATCGGAAGATGAGGAGACGCAGTATCAGATGCACCGGATGTTCCCGACTTGGACCCAGATTTCCCATTGACCCTTCCCAGGACTCCGATGTTGAGGACGTTGATCCAGATGGGCCAGCCGATGTTCAGCCGACTTCACTGGTGGACCTGAGGTTGATGATGTGACAGAGGAACCGTCTTCCAGTGCTAAACCCCCGCTCCTGATGTGTAGCTTTCAGGACTGTAATTCCCTTTTTTTTTCCAGCCCCTTCCTGTGGCTGGGCTGCTGTTAGAGACACCAGCTGTGTTTGTTTTTATTTACTTTCATTTTACTGTTTTTACTGTACATTTTTTTTTACTTGTGTTTGTGTGTTCAGTGATGCGTGTCATGCACGTCCAGCGAACATAAAACCCGTAACTTTTGAGGCAATAATCGGGCTCAGGCCTTCCTTTTTTCTCTTTTCCCGGTGTGTCTCCGATGTCCTCTCGACCCGTGGTATGGGAGGGTTGTGAGGGTTTTCAACCCCCCCCCCCCCCCCGACCAACTCCTATCCCCCCCCCCCTTTCCTTGCCCCCATCCTCCTATCCTTCATACCCTTATTCGCACCCTCTTCCTTTCCCTCACTTTTTCCCTTCCCCCTACCTCCACTGTAGTTTCTCCCTCTTCTACCGTTTTCCTCGCTTGTTCTACCTTTATGTCTATCCCATACTATCCTCCTCTATCCTATCCCTATCCTCCCTGTATCCTGCCGCATTTCCCCCCCGTACCCCTCTTATTCGCACCCTCTTTCTTGTTCCTTCTTCCCTTTTACTTCTGCACTGATTTCCCCCTTTTCATTCCTTTTTCCCGTTGCCCTACCTCTTACCATTACCCTATCCCCTCCTGCTCCCATCCTACCCCTATCCTATCCACATCCTGCCGTAATCCACAGGGCGAGTCGAGCACAGCCGGACCACTTCCCTCTGCCCGCCCATTTTTAACATTATTTTTTTCCTTGTTTTATGCTGGCTTTAATTTCACGCATTTTACGTTATTTTTCACCTTTTTGTACTTTTTTTAAATAAAACTTTATTGATCCTTCCGTTATCCATATTCTTTTACGATGTTTTACATGATGTGCGGATAACGGAACATCAACATCTGCTGCGAATGGATCTTTCTTTTACCTCTTTTTTTTATCTCTTGTATTTTAAGTTCAGTTTTATTTTTCAATGGTCTATTTTTACTTATTCAATTCTTTTAATCTCTCTTTTACAGTGAGAGAAAGAAACTTATTTTATTATTTTTTAATGAATCGCAGCAACTGTTTTACGTATTTTTTTATGATAATAGTAATTTTCTCATTGATTTGCTGATTGTTTTAGTGATTTTATTTATGATTTTATCTTTTGTATGTTTTCTTTTATTATAATATTTCCTTTTAATTTTTTACATTTTTTGTGCTACGCTTCCGTCCGCGGAAGTTAATGTACCCCCCTGTTTTGTTAAATAAAGGAAGTGGATACTCTGACTGTGTTGTGACTACCCTTTGGATTTACCTGTCTGGATTCTACACCGTGGATGTTGAAACAAGGTTGTACTGCCCCTTTTACTTGCCCAGGTGTATTAATGCTGGACGTGCTTTTTTGTTTTTTTAAACCATTTTACATACTGTTTAACCATGTGTGCTCTTCGACTTTTACTTTTACTTCTCTGAAATTTTTCTTCTTTTACCTTGTCTTTTACTTGTTACTTTTTCTTACACCCTTTTACTCGTCATCTATTGCAGCTTTTACTTTTTCCCTCATTTTACCTTTTACTTGTTTTATCGTAGATGTTAGTCCTTTTACTGTTTTTAAGCCCTTCTGGGGTATTTTTTACTCATTTTAAGCCCCTTTTGGCAATTGTCTTTACTTATTAACTTGTGTTACTTTGGTGCCTTCTGCACGGTTCTTTTTGTTCATTTTAGGATCATTATAGTTTTTTGTATTTTTTTTTCATGTTCTTCGATTGGTCACGCTCCTGGTAGGCCTGCATCTCCGGGGATTGTTTTGCTTGTGAGGTCGTGTGGGTTCTGAGCCTTCAGCTTAGTCCCTCACCCCCTTTTTCGAGGAACGAACGGGGCCCCTCCTTTTCCTTGGCCCCTAAGCCTGAAGCCTCCCGCCTCACGGGTGGCCTCTTTTGGGTTCCTCTCTCACATAACCTTACACTCGTACTATACCCTAAATTTACTATGTGATAACTCCCGTATGCAAATAACAGTGTTATTCAAACACAGTGGCAAAAGCATATGTAAGTAATAATTTTTGTATGATGTATGATTTATATTTATATTTTACCTTGTACAACTACAGTAGTTACAGACTACTGTACAATGTCAGACATATGTAAAACTGTAATCATGATTGCCCACGCCTGAGCAGATAGCCAGGGTGGTAAATAAACTTACTTAACTTAACTTAACTTATTATTTACTTATTTCTTTATGATTCGATATTCTCATTATCTAATGTTTAACGCTCCACAACTAAATGGAAACTGCCAGCACTGACTTTTAAAGAATGTCAGATCTTAAATACTTGGGATTAGTTATTATCAAGAGGAAAATTGAAAGACTGTTTTCACTTCAGTATTTATTGAATTAATATTGCCTTAATCTTGGGTTCTAAAATTTTCCACGTTACAACTTGGGATATCTGTCTAAGAATGTTCAAGTAACTTACCGGATTACAGGTTTAGATGCACTTAGTGTGGGGTCTGCTCTAAGACTGACGACTTTTCGTCACACATTTTGCCGCTCAGCCTGGCTCTCGTATCTTTCTCTTCTCTTCATTGGTTCTTTTCCATAAAAACTTCTTCATTGGTTATTTTCCTTGTCCGATGAACATGTTCCTATGGTTAAGACACGCCTACACTATCAAAAGAACTTTGTTGTTCACGTTTTCCTGAGTCAGGTCCTGAGCCAGGTCAAAAGCTATTACTCGTGTTAAGTTCGCCTAATAAGTCAATGGGGTGCGAAACCACATACAAACAAATGGGGAGGGTTGGCTGCCATGTGGTGTACAAACTGGGTGAGACTTTCAATGTCCAGTGGTTTTAGCACGGACTCCGATCTTCGTGGTCCCGAGTTCAATTCCCCGCCGCGGCAGTCGAAAAAAGCCTGCGCTCTGACTACTGGCTCTAGCCGAGAAACGACATATTGCCTTTGAGAAGTCAAACGCAGGTGTCGTAGGGGGAAGTCACCACTGTAACCAAAAAATGATAGTGGCCGAACGGGGGTTGATTAGGAAGGGCATCCAATCGGCAAGAGTGGCACTGCCATATAACCTCAACAATAATGAATAGAGAGAGGCCTATGTCCTGCATAGAATGAATGACTGTTAATTAACAAAAAAAGAATGAATGACTGTTAATAAAAACACACACACACACATACACACACATACACACACACACACACACACACACAAAACACACACACACACACACACCACAAACACACACCTCACACACAACACACACACACACACACACACACACACACACCCCAAAACACACACACCACACCCCACACACATATATAATTATATATATATATATATATATATATATATATTATATATATATATTATAATATATTATTATATATTATTATATTTATATATATATTATATATATATTATATATATATTATATATATATTATATATATATATATTTTATCATATATTATATATATATATCTACAGAGAGAGAGAGAGACATAGATAAACACATTATATATATATATATATATATATATATATATATATATGTGTGGTTGTGGTGTGTGTGTGTGTGTGTTTGTGTGTGTGGAGGAGTGAGAGAGAGAGAGAGAGAGAGAGAGAAGAAGGGAGAAAAGAGAGTGAGAATGGGAAAAAAAAGAACATATGATTATTGTGACAGTCAATTCTTTTGGAAAAAATTACGTCATTAGGTAGATTACTAAAAGTCTCGTTTCCCATCTTCGAAAATATTCTCGTTTTCGACGAAAAAATACGATAAGTAAATTAGCCAATGACATCCTGCTTCGTCGTTCTCAATGACCCGAACGAACAATGAACTGAAATCAGACACGCTACCATACAGGACCATATAAAACCACACACACACACACACACCTACATACTAATCTACACCCCAATATCCACATCCACACATACGCAGAGTCACCCACAAAAGTAACAAAAAAAAAATAAGTGTACAGTACGCATCCATATTGCATACGCGCAAACCCCCTTCATTTTAGCCTCAAAGGTCACACGACCGCCAAAAGACGCTAACAGTCACATGGCAAGACACTGTTTTGGCGGGGGGAAAAATAAAGGATCTTGAATCGATGGTTATGGGAGAAATTAAGTTGTCAGCAGTAGTTTGTAGAAGAGGAGAGGAAGGGAAATTGTAGATTCAGGGTTTTTATGTGTAGTTGTTGTTAGGTTTTACTTGATATTGTTGTTGGTGTTGGTGGTGTTGGTGTTATGCTTCACTTGTTTGTTTGTTTTATTGCAATTGTCGTTTTTTAAAATTAGTTGTCCTCAGTCGGTATCTTCATCACGTAGCAAAAATACATGTCTTAGTTGCGGAAAAAATAGCGAAAGATTATATAACAATAGAGAGATACAGAGGTAGATGAAAAGGTTCAGTGATAGATATGTATTCATGTACATAAATTATAACAATAATACAAAGAGCAGTAATAAACATAATCACTTAACAGCTAATGTCAGGCACATATTCTTTTCCTCGGCGTATAGTCACGATAGCTGACGTATATTTTGTTTTTATCTATGATCAACCATCATCATAATAAATTTTGATAATAGTCAACTTCTTCATAATAATTTAAGTAATAGTTAATTTCATCATGATTGTTTAAATAATAGTTAACTTCTTCATAATAATTTGAATAATGGTAACTTATTCATAATGATTTCAATAATTAAATTCCTCATAATTATTTAGATTATAGTTAAACCCTTTATAATATATTTTAAAAAAACAGTTAATCCTCATGATCATTAAAAAATTGTTAAATTCCTCATAATAATTAAAAAAAAAGCTAACTTCCTCATTACGAAATTTATAACAACAATTCAAAATGTAGATGGAGTGTTTTTTGGATCCATTTTAAACCAATGGATACCCACAGCCTTTCCATCGCCGTAGTCTGTTCGTCTGTTCAAACCAACACTTTCGACCACGCTTCACTACACCTGCAGATACCACTGACTGCCCACGTTACCTTACGTAACGTGGTGACGTCACACTCTATAAGGGGGGGAGGGGGGACGCGTTCGCTTGACACCTCGGGAAGGTTAAAGGGGCAAGGGTAGGGGGAGGGGTATATGGGGTATGTACGGTGTGTAGAGAGGGGGTGGGGGTGGGGGGGGGGAGAAGATGAAGGACAAAGGTAGGACAAAGAAATACAAAAGGGTTAAAATTCCCCGGGGTTTTTGTAGATAGGCAAGTGCCTTCAATGGCGTTTTTAGACCAAATCTCCCAAAATGTGTTTTATTAAATGTATTGCTACTTAAACCTTCACGAATCGTATTCGTGTTTAAAAATGTAAAAGGTAGGGGTGAGAATGAATATCTTTACAATACAACCGTGTAAATACAACTCTTCTCTTATTTGTGAAAATATCCATTCTCAGTCTTAAATTTTATACCCTCATCTATAAACTCTCATCTATGGTCACGTTAAAACCTGTATCTCACGTAAGTATGAACGTGGACACATCGATACTTATGCATATCACAGAGAAAATTCTGAATCGCAAAACATTTAATAACCGCTTTTTCTGGCAACTGGTCTGACAGCACATCATGGACGCGGATACCCTCATGTGAAACTCTTTGACTTATCAGCTGATCTTGGTTAATCGGCCACTTGCCGTTAAACAAATTATTACAGGTGTTTCTCTCCCCTCGTGAGATGGGTGTTTTGCTCGCCTACATTTGGTCGAAAAATTGCTTGATACTCTGGCTGTTTCGAGTTTTGATAACTGTCCCGCTCATGTGCGATATATTTCTTTCTTTTCTCATACTATGTATATCCATATCTACCTATCTATCAATACATTTATCTATATCTATATCTAACAATTTATCTGTATACATATATTCATCTATAGCTATATCTATCAGTCTATATTTATATATATTTACCTATCAGTCCCAAATTTTCTATCTATCTATCTATCTACTATCTATCTATCTATCTATCATCTATCTATCTATATATATATATATTATATTATATATATATAAAATATATAATATTATATATGTGTGTGTGTGTGTGTGTGTGTGGTGTGTGTGTGTGTGTGTATGGTGTGTGTATGTGTGTGTGTGTGTGTGGTGTGTGTGTGTGGGTGGGGGGTGTGTGGGTGTGTGTGTGTGTGTGTGGGTGTGGGTGTGTGTGTGTGTGTGTGTGTGGGTAGACCTATTTCACACATGGCCCATTTTATTTCACACATGGGCCCCAAAGCACCACACTCCAAACCACTCCACAGGGAGGCCCACTAATGGACCCTAAATGTTTTCACACAACCTTATTGCTAGGGGACTCCCTTGGACCACTCGTAGCAGACTCCTTCACTTACCCTACCATTGCCATACATATAACTTATTAACTTATAAATATATATTTAATACAGAACACTAGCCTCTACATACTAAACCTTTGTTTGCCATGACAGCGAACGCGACATCCTTTGGCCTATGCCTCGCGACGTCGCCCCGTGTTCACGATCACATCCTTTCCTCCACACGAGTACCCTCGTAACTCTTGTGAGTGTCCTAGTTTTAATCTGTTTAAAAGAGGATCGCCTGCGAACGACAGGCAGATAGCCTACAGCACGCTGATCGGACCCAACTTCTGTCCTCAGTTGTAAAATTCTCTCTCTCAATAAACTGCTGCAAGTGAACAAGAAGTCTGTTTCACCTTCACCGCTACCAAAGATTTCCGCATCGTGCCAGACGCGACTTGTCTGCACTCTAACCACTCATCGGCCTTCTTTACTGTGTGTGTGTGTGTGTGTGTGTGTTTTGTGTGTGTGTGTGTGTGTGTGTTGTGTGTGTGTGTGTTTTTATGTGTATATATGTAAATATACTCGTACAAATACAAATTCACATGCATAGATATATATATATATATATATATATAGATAGGTAGATAGATAGATAGATAGACTGATTGATAGATGTATGTGTACCTAAACACACACATTCATAACACACACACACACACATACCAAAACCCCCACAAACACACACACACACAAAACACACAAAACACACACACACACACAAACAACACACACACCACACAACCACACACACACACACACACACCACACACACGTATATAATATATAATATATATATAATATATATTATATATATATATAATTATATATATATATATATATATGTTATATATGTATATAATATATATATATATTTATATATATGTATATATATATATATATATATTTTATAATTATATATATATATTATATGTTATATATGTATATATATATTATATATATATTATTATATATTATATGTATATATATATTATATATTTATAGTCTGTGTGTATTATGCATGTGTATGTATATATTATACACATATGTGTATGCATGTGTATATGTATACATACACACACACACACACACACACACGCACACACGCCCACACACACACACACACACACACACACACACACACACACACACACAACACACACAACACCCCACACACACACACACACACACAACACACACACACTGTAACCCCGCTTTATATATTGATGTTTGCTGAAATGTGTATGCCAAGGTTATTCTATTTATCTGTTATATTCTACATGACTTGCGTAATCTTATGTATTGTCACATCTTATATTCCCACACACACACACATATAAAAGTGTGCCCCCATTGCTTTACCTGTTTGTTCGTCTCTCGTTGCCACACTACATCCAATGTTTGTTGTCTATCCCTTCCACAAGCTATGCATTGTCGTAACAGTACCTTTCATCACCAATGATTGTCATATTTTTAAGCACGTGATCTATCCCCCTCTTTAGACCACTGTAGGAGATGGCGGGCAGACTCCTGCGGGGAGCCAAGGAGCAACACCTCGCGCCTTGGCGCAGCCGTACTCCACCCATAATATATAATAAAAGGAGTCATTACATTTTTGGTCGTCTACCTACACCCTAAGCTCGCCACCTACCATACTCTTGTAGAGCCCATCATTCCGGCTCTTACAACGGTGCTTAGCGGTGACTTTGAACTCCTATAGCGCCTCCGAATTTTCCTGCTCCGCATCAACAGCACACTCTGCCGAGCACGCAATACTTCGTCATAGTGTGAGCCAGCCCTCCTGCCGGATGTCCCCAAGGCCGGAAAACCGACGCTGTCCGCCTAGCTGCTAAACTCCGACACAGAAAGTCACGCCACTCTCCACCCCTGCAGCTGACCCCTCAACACTTTATCATCTGTTGCCACCAACGCTGTGCAGATTTTAGAAGGACCCCAGCGGGATCAAGTATCACTAAGGACACTGACCCCCAAAACATTTCTACACCAAGCCGAGTTCCTCGCCATGCGGATTCATCCACGCAGTCGCGACCAGCAGGAACAACCATCCTGCTGACCGTCGCGCCACGACATTGCTCACCACGCAGCGCTTTAAATCTCCCCGTCAGCCGCACAGGGGCGGCCCGCTCTCTGCCTCGTCAGCCGTGCATCTCCCCAGCCTCTCCTCCCTCGCACCGCACCCAAGACCCGAGTGTGAAGGTTTTGTCAGAAAATAATGGGATAAATGCTTAGCTTTTCCTTATATTATTTTCTTTTTGTGTTCAATACTTAATCTCGACTTTTTTAAATTGTGCATTGAAGTTTTTTTTTTATTCTGCGTTCAGTTGTCAGTATAGGTTTCATTTGCAGTTTATGAGTTGCCTAACTAGATTCTCACTCGTACATATCTTTTATTACCGCCCCCTGAGGATGCTCTTCCCTCAGCGCCGCTCGCTCGCTCGCATTCTGTGAACGCCGCCTGAAGACGGATTTTCCCTTTAGCGCCGCCCGTTCACGTAGTTCTGAAGCCCGAGAATATCGCAGTCTCGGCCTACGTTAGCACTCATATAACTAGCAAATCTCGATACTGATATACACACCGCGTCACCAGTACTTGCGTCGTCTTTTCGTTTCTCACGATATTTGATTATGATGGGACCATCATTTAGAAACCAGGGAGATATGTAACCAGCTTTATATATGTGATGTTGCTGAATGTGTATGCCAATGTTATTCTATTTATCTGTTATATTTTACATGACTTGCGTAATCTTATGTATTGTCACATGCTTATATTCCCACACACACACACAACTAAAGTGTGTCCATTTCTTTACCTGTTTGTTCGTCTCTCGTTGCCACACTAGACT
The DNA here is from genome assembly GCF_015228065.2 of Penaeus monodon. Taxonomy (NCBI): domain Eukaryota; kingdom Metazoa; phylum Arthropoda; class Malacostraca; order Decapoda; family Penaeidae; genus Penaeus; species Penaeus monodon. Next base: position 41,327,967 of record NC_051401.1, on the reverse strand, counting down.
TCCAAAGTTGTGTTGTCTATCCCCTTCCACAGAGCATGCATTGTCGTAACAGTACCTTTCATCACCAATGATTGTCAGATGTTAAGCACGTGATCTATGTCCCTCGTGAGACCACTGTAGGAGATGGCAGGCAGACTCCCTGCGGGGAGCCAAGGAGCAACACCTCGCTCCTTGGCGCAGCCGTACCCATCATAATATATAAAAAGGAGTCATTACATCTTTGGGCGTCTACCTTACACCCTAAGCTCGCCACCTACCATACTCTTGTAGAGCCCATCATTCCGGCTCTTACACACACACACACACACACACACACACACACACACACATATAATATATATTATATAATATATATATATATATATAATATATATAAAATATATATATAATATATTAATATATTAAGGGATATATATTTTGTATATATATATATATTATATATATATGTGTGTTGTATATATATATATATATATATATATTTATAATATATATATATAATATGAGAGAGAGGAGAGGAAGAGAGAGGAGAGAGGACGACAGACAGACAGAAAGAGACAGACAAGGGGAGAATGAAGGGGAAGAGAGATCTATACATAACTTCATATACATATACTTTCCACACACGCACACCCCACACACCCAAAACAAACCCACACCCCAAACACACACCCCACATAATATATATATATCTTATATATTATATTATATATATATATATATATATATTAATTATATATAACACATATTTTCCCCCCCGTTTCACTTCTGTTAAACAGGTTATATTCGATGAAATGATGTTGAAAAGATTTTGGATTTTAGACTATAGGTAAGATTTAAATATGCATATTTCCATTTTATCTGCGCTGTGTGTTTTTTTATCAAACATTTTCTATCCGCGTTCTGCGTATCCTGTGATCTGCAATGAAGCGATATATACAAAAGAAGCACAGGCACACTGTTATTATATATTTATATTTTTATAATATAATATATATTTATATAGATATATATTATATAATAATATAGTATATATAAATTATATATAAAATAAATATATTTTAAAATATATATATATTTTTATATAAAAGATATAATATATATATATATATTTTATATATTATATAAAATATATATATTATATATTATAATTATTTTTAATTATATATCTCTAATTATATATTATATTATTATATAATAATTTCCTTTATTAAATTATATATTATTTTTAATTTTTTAAATTAATTCTTTTATTATTTTGCTATATATATATTTTCCTATATTTTCTAATCTTTTATTATATTATATTATTTGTTTAATTTTCTCTTATATTTTATATATATTATTTATATATTAATTTTAAAATTATATTTCTGTTTTCGCGTATCCTGCCCCCATTTTTTCCCCCCCTTTTATTTTCACCGACGGCCTCGCAGAATCCTTTAAACCCAAAACCCCTCGTGTAAAATGTTCCAGACTCGACCTTCTCTTCCCTTTTTTTTTTTTTTATTTCTCTCTCTCTCCTCGTCTTGTAAGGGCAGCAAAATCCACTGTTTTTTTCGTGTTAAATTTAAGGTTTATCCAAAAAGCTGTTCTTTTTTTCATTTGCGTTTGTTTGTATCTAAGGGTCGTTCGGTCAAAATTTAAAATTCTAGTACAAATTTTAGAAGGTACTTTGATATTTGCACTAATACATGATTAATAATCTTCATCTACATTATACAATAGAATAATTTAAACATCTCGACAATCATGATTTGGATAAGACGGTCTTTTTTTATCCTGTATATTATTCCATCCGCATCCTTTATTAAAGTACTTTGTTTTTATAACCGGAAAGCTGATAAAATTAAAAATTCCGACACGAGCGTTTGTTAAAAAAAACAGTATCAGGGTACGTTAGAATACGTGACGAAATACGAAATAGAGGGAAGGGGGAAAAGGAAAGAGGGAAGGGGGGAAGAAAAGGGGGGGTGGGGGAGATGGGGGTGCTTGATGACATCCTTGGAGAACTCTGCCGGGAAAAGCATTCCGAAATAAAAATGGTTTTTCACTTTCGACAAGGATATGACTGAGTAAAAAACTTTGCTTTTTATCTTGGGAGTGCCCGCTGCTCCTCCCCTCTTCCCCTCTCTCTCTCTCCTCTCCTCTCTCTCCCCCTCTCTCTCTCTCTCTTTTCCTCTCCTCATTATATATAAAAATATTATATATTATTTTTATTATATATATTTATATATATAATATATAATTATCTTATATTATAAATTTTGTGTGTGTGTGTGTCTGTGTGTGTGTTGTGTGGTGTGTGTGTGTTGTGTGTGTGTGTGTATATATATAAAATATATATTATTAATATATTTATTATATTATATATATATATATTATATATTATATTGTTGTGTTGTGTGTTGTGGGTGGGGTGGTTGTGTGTGTGTTTTGGTGTGGTGTGTGTGTTGTGTTGTGTGTGTTGTGTGTGTGTAATATATATATATATATAAATAGATATATATTTCTAAATATATTATATAAATAATATATATAAATTATATATTATATATACAATATTTTGAGAGAAAAATGGAAAAAGAGAGAGTGCAAACCTACACCATTTCTCTGAAAAACTGAAAAGAAATGAAAGGAAAAAAAATATTGATATTAAATGGAAAATTTTGTTTTATTAATGATTTCTCATTGTTGTTGTTTTTTTGTTTTTGTTATAAAAATTTCATTATTGATTTTTGTTGTTGTTTTTGTTGGTATCTTATTATTATCTTTAATAAAATCTTTTTGTTTTATATTATTATGTTAATTATTATTAAAAACTATTATTATAAATTATTATTATCTTGTTTTAGTATTATCATTATCTTATTGTCTTTTTGTTATTTTTATTACTATTTTTATTATCATTATCATTAAAATATAAAATAATAATAAAAATAATATAATAATAAAATATAATAAAAAAAAATAAAAAAAATAATAATACTATAATAAAATATTTATTATTATTATCATTATTCATTATCATTATTATTTTTTTCATTAAATTTATTATTTTATTTTATTATTTTTTTTTTTTCTTATTATTTTTTTTATTATTTTATTATTTTATTATTTATTATTATTATTATTTTATTATTTTTATTATTATTATTATTATCTTATTATTATTTTTTATTAATTTAAAAAAATAATTAAAATAAAAAAATAAAATAAAAATAACAATATTAATAATAATATAATGTTAATCTAATAATTATGATAAAAAATTAATATTATTATTATTTTATTTTATTATTATTATTATTTTGTTTTATTATTATTATCATTATTATTTATTATTTTTTTTATTATTATTATTTTTTCATTTTGTTATTATTATTATTATTTTATTATTATCATTATAATAATAAAAATAATAATAATAAATAATATTTATTATTATTGTTATTATCATTATGATTATTATCATTATTTTCATTATTATTATTTTTATTATTTTATTATTATTATTTTTATTATTATTATTTTTATTATTATTATTATTATTACTGTCAAAATTTTCATCATTACTGTTATTATCCTATTATTTTGCTTTTAAAAAGTTTTTATCATTTCAAATTTTGTTATCATCATCACATCTCTAATCACCATAAACCCTTACTATTTTAATTTACTATCATCAAATATTTTTATAATTTCATTATCTCATTGTTTTTATCATTTTTATTCCAATTCTTTACTTATATTTTTTAACTTACTATATTTCATTACTATTATTTTTATTTTCCTCTTACGTTACATTTTTTTTCCATTATTTTTTTATTTTTATATTGTGATAAGGGTTATGAACAATAGAAATAAAATAAAAATAACAATGATAATAAAGTAAGAAGAATAAATGAAAAAAGAAGAAGAATAAAATAAAAGAAAAAACATCACAAAAGACGAAATTAATTTATAATGTAATAATAACATAAAAGTAAAATACAAAAACAAAAGGGAAAATAATCAAACCCGGCCTTTTGACGTTAAAGAAATCACGGACAAAACGAAAACCCCCACTTACCATGACAGCCACTGTCACGGGGGGCGAAAAGGGGGGGGGTGGGGGAG
>NC_051401.1:41304123-41316623 GCF_015228065.2 Penaeus monodon | reverse complement strand
GGCAAAATAGGCCACGATATTTGAGAACAAGATCTGCCCTTGGCCTAGGCAGAGAGGCTAGGCTTCAGCAGAGAGAGGAAGATCGACGTGCTCCGTGTGTCTCATCTCCTCTGACGTCATTACTTATGTAAACGATAGAGACTGGATACTCACGTGGTGCTTCCAGGTGGTGGGAAGCAGAGAGAGAGAGAGCAAAAGAGTTGAATATCGGAATGAATTTTGTTTTCGATTATCGTTATTAGCGTTTTTTAAAGAGAGAGAGTATGTGTGTGTGTGTGTGTGTGTGTGTGTGTGTGTGTGTACACATACACACACACACATACACACATACACACACACACACACACACACACACACACACACACACACACACACACACACACACACACACACACACACACACACACACACACACATATATATATATATATATATATATATATATATATATATATATATATATATATATATATATATATATTATAATATTATATCAATATATAATATATATGTATTATATATATATATATATATATAATTATATATATAATATATATCATATATATATATATATATATATATATATATATATATATATATATAATATATACATATACATGTGTGTGTGTGTGTGTGTGTGTGTGTGTGTGTGTGGTGTGTGTGTGTGTGTGTGTGTGTGTGTGTGTGTGTGTGTGTGTGTGTGTGTGTGTGTGTGTGTGTGTGTGTGTGTGTGTGTGTGCATGTATGTGTGTGCATTCTCATTATCTAATGTTTAGCGCTCCACAACTAAATGGAAACTGCCAGCACTGACTTTTAAAGAATGTCAGATCTTAAATACTTGGGATTAGTTATTATCAAGAGGAAAATTGAAAGACTGTTTTCACTTCAGTATTTATTGAATTAATATTGCCTTAATCTTGGGTTCTAGAATTTTCCAAGTTACAACTTGGGAGATCTGTCTAAGAATGTTCGAGTAACTTACCGATTTACAGGTTCAGATGCACCGAGTGTGGGGTCTGCTCTAAGACTGACGACTTTTCGTCACACATTTTGCCGCTCAGCCTGGCTCTCATATCTTTCTCTTCATCGGTTCTTTTCCCATATACACCACTTCATTGGTTATATCCTTGTCCGATGAACATGCTCCTATGGTTAAGACATGCCTACACTATCAACAGTACTTTGTTGTTCACGTTTTCCTGAGCCAGGTCAAAAGCTATTACTTGTGTTAAGTTTGCCTAATAAGTCAATGGGGTGCGAAACCGCATACAAACAAGTGGGTAGGCTTGGCTGCCATGTGGTGTAAACTGGGTGAGACTTTCTTGGGTTTGTTTTACTACTTCACTTGTTAAAAGATAATACAGGCGTTACACCACAGACCCCCTTCTTCAGTTTCGTGTGTCCCACACGAACGACAGAGGTAAAACCCAAACAGATCTCCAAAAACGGCAATGATAAGGGATACGGTAATTCCTAACTGTATTGCTGCCGGACATGAGAAAAAACTCCACGTACCCAATCACAGGGAGAGAATACAACCCTGTGTATCCACAGAACTTGGACTCCTCCTAGGACATTGGGCCAGCGGGATGAAAAACCTCTCCAGTACTAAACAAAACAACTAGTATAATACATCTGACTTTACACTATATATCTTTCGGGATCGTAGATGCCCCAAAATACTATGTCCTACACATGGTAATTGTCTCCACTGCACTGTAAAACGGGCACAATATGGTGTCGCAGAAACGCCAAGTGAAGGTCCTCACATAAGGAGTCCTCTGCTCGTCCTCTGCACAGCTTCCATAAGGGTACTGATGGCATCTTCCAGTACCGGGCATCAACGCCAAGCAGGGATCACCATGCGCCAGGACTTCAGCCAATAAGACATGACTCAGTGGTGCCAACAGATGTCCGAAGAGACAGGAAAATACCAGCTGCAGGTAGACGCCACTTGCAATGACAGGGCAGGACACAACTCAACTGTGGTCCCAGCAGACAGCAGAGTCATCATGGCGAGTCATATATGCAATGGCAGGATCTCATCATTCCGTCAGTCTCAAGATCTGCAACAGCAATGTTACGGCAGACAAACGGAACCAAGAATCCTGCATGACGAGGAGCAATAGGACAAGCATGAACCTAAATTATGCTGGAGTACTCGAACAATTAGTAGAATCTCCTTGCAGAGTATATTAATATTACCCTTATTACTTTATATATATATTATATATATATATATATATATATATATATATATATATATATATATATATATATGTGTGTGTGTGTGTGTGTGTGTGTGTGTGTGTGTGTGTGTGTGTGTGTGTGTGTGTATAAACCCAGTGCTGAGATCACTGAGTGGGAACTGAACAATGCACTGATCAAAGGAAAAGCGTCCGCCCCAGGTGAGGATGGAATTACCTATAGTGTCCTCCGCCTTATAGCTCAGGTACCTGGTAATCCCCTTTTGCACCTATACAGGTTAAGTTTGTCACAAGGTATTCTGCCTGGCTCCTGGACACGCAGTCTAATCATCCCTATACCGAAATCAAACACTGATAAATACCGACCAATTTCATTAACCTCATGTGTATGCAAAGTTCTAGAAGGGACAATTTGAACAGACTCAGGTACAGGTTACAAGGTAAATTATCTCACAGACTGTACGGATTTCTATCGGGACGTAGCACACAACATTCTTTGCAGAGTACTCTTCAAACTCTAATCCAGGGAAGCACACTGTTTTTCTTGACCTTAAGTAAGCTTTTGACATTGCAAACAGAGAAGTTATCCTAGAACAATTAGTAAGCTTTGGCATCCGGGGTAAAATATTGAACTGGATTAGAATGTATCTCTCGAACAGATCTGCAAGTGTCCTGTTCAGGGGAGTGAGAAGTTCCACTTCACAGTCTTTTGAACTTGGGACGCCACAGGGAGTTCTCAGCCCTATGCTGTTCAATGTCCTCATGCACAAGCTGGTGGCAGATATCCCACTTGGGGATGGTGAATCCATTATATGCTATGCTGATGACATATGCGTCAGAGCATCATCACAAGTGAGGATGCAAATAATTCTCGACAGAATCACAGCAAGGCACATGAGTGTGGATTAGTCATTTCCGCTGAGAAAACAATGGCTCTAAACCCATGTATCATACCCCCACCCACTTTTCGCATAGGTGACCAGGAGCTTGACATATGCCACAAGTATAAATATCTCGGGGTGAATGTAAATGATGCAGACCTGGTCCTCTCTCTAAAGAAGAGACTCTGGGCGTTGAAAGTTCTTGTGGGAAGAGAACATGGCATCAATGTTAAGCTCGCTAGAGTGTTTTACTTGGGTTTTATAAGGTCATTGTAGACTACCATGCACTGCACTTGTTGCAGTGTAAGGAATCAGAAATAGTAGTTTGGAGGAGTGCAAAATGAAGCTATGAGGATTATCCTCGGCGCCCGAGAACAGCAAGGATAGTAAACATGAGATCAGAATTAAACTTACCATCCATTTCTGATAGAAAAATATTTATTTCCACCATATTTGGGTCAAAGCTCTGAGGGAACCCTCGTATCTCTCAGATTTTCCAAAAACACCTGCAACATAAAATCACGCAGTAGACGTGACAAATCACACACACGCGCGCCCCCTGATACACAAAATCTCATGAACATTATAAAACTCAATGTTCCAATTAGTAAAATACCAAAAGGTCGCTCCATTCCACCATGGAAAAATTCAACACTGATCGTGCACCTTACATGTCTACCACAAAAAAAAACAGGGTGCATAACTGTGTGTTGAAACAAATTGCGCTAGCAACGGTAACGGAACACACAGAATTCTATGGGTGATGATGCATATGAGTGTTACGGGCCGACGGATCCGTACAGTCTGGATACAAAGCTGGTTGTGCTTGCGCTGTATACAAAATGGCTTACTACAACATCAAGTTAATATGAGAATACAAAACTGGCCAGCACTACACAAACGGAGCTGGCAGGTATACTCCTCGCAAACGGAATTCTTAATGTCTAGGGCTCTGGAGTAGTTTTCTGTGACTCTCAAAGTGCTCTTCGGACGCTAAATTCTTTCAAAGCAGGTGGCGATGAAGAAATTGTGAGTTGCATTAAGCGTAACGTAACCTATGCAACAGAGCGTAATTTCAACATTCAGTTTGTATGGATACCATCTCATGTTGGCATACGCAAGCACGACCACGTAGACAAATTGGCGAAAGAAGCCTGCAGCAAGGATATTGTGAACATAGATCTTGGGATGCCTCTTGCTAGGGTTGCACATATATTGAAAAGTTCTCATAAGGAAGAACTAGTAGATCTGATTAACACTCAAAGGCCTGAAAGCTGTACCATAAGGCACTACGATCAGTATAGGGATGGCAAGCCTTCCTATGGGTGGCACCGAAGTCAAACCAGACATTGTGACGTAGTTATTGCCAGAATACGTTTAGGTTACAGAATGTACTGGCAACTGCACGGTGCAAGAAGTGCAGATGAATCTAGATGTAGACTGTGTAACGAAGAAAACAAACGAACGCTTGAGCACTATATCTCGGAATGTCATGTGATACAGCCTTTCAGACCACCTAACATGAGGTATAAAGAACTATGTGAATATTTCATTTCATCTGATACATTGGAAGATATACTCGTGTGAGGTTTTCAACCTCCCCCCCCCCCCGACCAACTCCTATCCCCCCCCCCTTTCCTTGCCCCGATCCTCCTATCCTTCTACCTTTATTCGCCCCCTTTCCTTTCCCTCACTTTTTCCCCCTTCCCTCTCCCTCCACTTAGTTTTCTCCCTTTTCTACTCTTTTCCCCTCGCTTGTTCTACCTTTTTTGTCTACCCCCTATACTATCCTGCCTCTACCCTATCCTATCCTCCCCGTACCCTCCCGCATTTCCCCTCGTCCCCCTTTATTGCACCCTCTTCTGTTCCCTTTTTCCCTTCTACTTCGCATGTTTTCCCCCTTTTTTCCTTTCCCTTTTTTTCCCCGTTTGCCCTACCCTTACCTTAAACCCCTCCCCCCTCCTGCTCCCATCCACCCTATCCTATCCAGCACCGCCGTAACCCACAGGGCGATCGAGCACACCCGGACCACTCCCTCTGCCACCTTTTTTTTAAACATTATTTTTCCCTATTTTTTATGCGGCTTTAATTACACCATTTTACGTTATTTTACACCTTTTTTACTTTTTTTAAATAAAACTTTATTTGACCCTTCCTTTATCCATATTCTTTTCGATGTTTTACAGATGTGCGGATAACAAAACATCAACATCTGCTGCAAATGATCTTTTTTCCCTCTTTTTTTATCTCTTGTTTTTAAGTTTAGTTTTATTTTTTCAATGGTCTATTTTTACTTATTCTTTTTTTTTAATCTCTCTTTAAGTGAAGAAAGAAACTTTTTTATTTTTTTTTATGAATCGCAGCAGACTGTTTTAAAGTATTTTTTTTTGTAAATAAAAATTTTTCATTGATTTTTTCTGATTGTTTTTTTGGGGTTTTATTTTTGATTTTATTTTTGTATGTTTTTTTTTTATTATAATATTTCCTTTTAAATTTTACAATTTTTTTTGCTACCTTCGTCCCCGGAGTTTTTGTAACCCCCTGTTTTTTTTTAAAAAAAGGAAAGGGGTACTCTGACTGGTTGGCTACCCTTTGGGTTTACCCGTCGGGTTTTACACCGTGGATGTTGAAAAAAGGGTTTTACGCCCCTTTTACTTGCCCCGGGGTTTAATGCGGACTTTTTTTGTTATTTTTTTTTAATATTAAATTTCTTTTATTTTATTTTTTCTTTCCGTTTTCCTTTTTTACCCTTTTTGTTATTTTTCTTCCCCTTTTATTTCCTTATTATTTTTTATTTTTCCCTTTTTAAAACCTTTTACTTTTTTATCAGTGTTTCCACTTTTTTTTGTTTTCCTTTTTTCATTTTTTAACCCTTCTCTTTTTTTATTTTTTTACTTTTGTTTTTTCCTTTCCGGTTCTTTTTGTTTTTTTTAATTCTTAATTTTTTATTTTTTTTATTGATTTTCTTTTCATCCTGTTACCGGTCCCGGGATTGTTTTTTTTTTTAGGCTTGGTTTTATTTTTTAAGCCCCTCATTTTTTTTTAACAGGGGCCCCTTTTTTTCCCTCCCCCTTAATAACCCTCCCCTAGGTCCTTTTTGGGGGTTTTTACATAATTTAAAGGTCCCCCTTTTTTTGGTAGGGGGGGATCTCCGGATTTTTTTGAGCCCTTGGTTGACTAATACAAATTTTTAAAAGCCCCTTTTTTTCCTTTGGGTTTTTTTTTTTTTTGTGCTTGGGCCCTTCTTTATTTTAGTTTTTTTTTTTTCCGGGGTTTTTAAAGTTTTTTTTAGGGGTTTTCTTTTTCGTTTTTTATTCGTTTTTAAAATCCCCCCCATTTAGTTTTTTTGTTTTGTAGTTAGGACATTTCTTTTATTGTTTTTAAATCTTTTTTTTAGAATTTTTGATTTTTCCCCGGTTTCCTTTTCAGTTTTTTTTCGTTTTCCCCTTTGGGCCGCTTTTTTTTTTAATTTCCTTCCCAGTTTGGCCTTTTCATTTTACTTTCACTTTTTTTTGGGGGTTGCCTACCCCCCCCGTTTTGTTTTTGTTTCTTCGCCCTTTTTTTGTTACTTTTTCCCTTTGCCGGGTTGTCATCCTACGGGGGGTTTTTGGGAACAAATTCGGCCCCGTGGTTTTTGCCTGCCACCTTTCCCCCGTTTTTTGTCAGGTCCGAACCCGACGGGCGTTTGGAAAGGGGGGGGACCCCGAGGGGGGGAAAAGCTCAAAATGGGGGGCCCCGTCCCAGAAAGGGAGGGTTTGACCCAGGAGGAAAAAATTCCCCCCAGGGAAGGGGAGTACAAGTAAAGAAAACCCGGGGGAAGGGAGCCCCTCCCCGGGGCGGGGTTTACCGGATGGAGATTCCCCGGGGCAGACGGCTAGGATGGGAAAACTCCGCCCCCTCGACGGCCCCCCAAAGGCCAGGCCCCAAACCCCAGGGCCCCCAGCTAAAAAACCCCCAGGGGCACAACAATTTGGGAGGGGGAACCGCCCAAAACGGTTTTTAAAAGGGGAGCTAGGGGGTCACAATGAGGCAAAAGGGGGGAAAAAAGGGGGGGAGAGGACGGGGCAGCAACGCGGGCCCTTCCCCCCTTTGAAGGACCCTGGGCACCCCGTCCCCCATCAAAAAGGGTTTTGGGGGCCAGCCAGGAATTCCCCCACCCCACCACGGTTGGGAGAAACCGTTTTTTTTTCCCAACTTTCCCCCCTTTAAAAAGGAAAAAAACCTTCCTGGGGCCCGAAAAAACCAAGGGGAGACTTCGGGCCTTGAAAGAAACCCCCAAGTGAGGTCCCCCCGGCCCAAAGAAAACTGTGGGCGACGGGCCATCCTCAAGCGTGGGGGGGAGGGGCTTCAACGGAGCTGAGGAAAGTTGGGCACAAACCGCCCCTGATTTTTAAGGACTATACCCCGGATTAAGGGGAATAAATACTTTTTTGAGGGGGGGGTAAAGTTTTTTCAAGGTAGGGACCCGGGGGTTTTGGGGACCCCAGACTGTGGGGGCTTCGCGGTTTACCGCCCCTCTGGGATTTTTTTCCCCTCGGATTTCTGCCCCAGGAAAAAACCCCCCAAGTTTTGGGAACCCCCAGGTTGGACCCCGGAGGCCCCCAAACACCCCACACCCAAAACCCCCTTCAAAAAAAATCCGGGAGGTACCCAGCCGTCACCCCCGTCACGGCCGCAATTTTTTCCCGTTCGCCCCTCCACCTCCGCCCTCTCCTTACCCCAAACTTCAGGGCGTAACATTGGTGCGAATCCATCGTAGCTCGACCCACACAAGGGTGCGAGCAGCAGCCCGTCCCCATCCCCCCGCTTTCTTTTGTTTCCGGGGTGTGGGAAAACGGCCCAATGTCTCGTGGTGTCCTTTCCCGGGGCCCGGGAAAGGGGGGTTTTCCCAGCTTCACTGGCGACTTCGGGGGGGAACCCCCACACGCTCCATCGACCCCAGACGAGCTTTGCAGGCAGCTCCTGTGAGTTCCGCAGCGGCGGAGGGCCAGTCGGGCACTCATGTTGATGGGAAAACCTTCTTGTTCATTGACAGGGGTCTCGGGACTCGGCACCCAGGTTGGATGCCCCCCAAAAAGAACTCAGCCCTTTTTTTTCCCAAAAGGTTTTCCCCGGGGGTTTTCCGGGAATCCTTTCCCCCCTTTAAGGGAACTCCCTTACTTAGCAAAAATTCCCTTCTTCCCCGCCTTGGCCCTTTCTTCAGGGTGCCCTTCCCTTGGGCGTTTTTGCACCCTGGACTCTTTAAAGTTGAAGCTGGTCTTCAGGACACAATTCTGGGGGTTGCAATTGCCCCTGACTGGAAATTCCCTGAAAGCTTTTACCTGACCAAAACTCCAGGGACCCAAAAGCCCCCCCAAACCACACTCCGGCTGGGGCCCCTTCCTCCCCCTTGAAAAAAAATTGGTGTTTTTGGGGCTTTTTTTTTTCCCCGGGGCGAAAAAAATTGCCCTTTTTAACTCCCGATGCCAATTGGCATGCCCATTTTTCCGTCATTCCCGCCCCTTTTGGGCCCAACCCCCACTTCAGGGGCAAATTTTTGCGGGTCAAACGGGCCGCACACCCGGGAGGTCTAATCTCCCCCCCCCCCCCCCCCCCCCCCCCCCCCCCCCCCCCCCCCCCCCCCTTCCCCAAAACCTTGCCCCCCCCCCCCCCCCCCCCCGCCCCCCCGGTGCCCTAAGGATCTAGACCAACCGGTTTCTTTCCCCTCCCCGGGAGAAAGGTTCCTTAAAAGTAAAGGAAAACCCACTTCAAGGCTTCCCCCCCCCCCCCCTACGACCCAAGCCCTTCACGGGAACCGTCCCAAGGGGTTTGGAACCAGAGAGTTTTACGTTTTTTTCCCCCTTTTAACCCAACCCGAAAAAGATGGACTTTTAACTTTTTCACCACCCCCAAGGTTGATTTGGAGCTGTTCAAACCAATCAACTGATGGATGAGTTTCCCACCATAACCCTGATAGCGAGAACGCCCACTTTTGGGGCATTCCAAAACTTTTTTGGGGGAGAGAGTTTTTTGGAAAGGGATGCCACAAACCCCGGGGGACGCCTTTTGTGCCGATGACCCAAAGTCCAAAAGGGGAGCCACCGCACAGGGACCCCAGCTGGATCAGGTGTCATCGACCCTTTCATGTAGCCCTTGGCTGACCCATGGTCTTGTTAAGAAAAGGAGGGCGTCTTGATTCGTGCGTTACGTGGCCTCAAGCTGTCCCCCAAGAAGACACTTACCCACTTCCTGGGATCGATGCTCTCATTGACAAATTTGGGTCCCACTGACACTTCACCACCTAGTCCCGGCAGCCTATTGGGCGTTGAGGGGGGCCCCTCTGATAGACCTAAGACCCCCTTCCCCCGAGGGATAGGGGCTGTTTCACTTCTGCCGTCTCCCTTTTTTTCCCCAATGCGCCAACCACCTTTTAACGACCATGAATGTCCTCCTTTCTCCTGTTTTGGGTAAGCCACCCATGCTACCTAGCACATGTCATCTAAGCCGTGGTTCTGCCCGCACCCGCAAAATGAAAGAAACGCTACAGCCCCCTCAGCAGCTGGACTGAAACTGAACTGGAGAAATCCGTTGCTGCTACTACAAAAAACTTTTTTGGGATTCACCATCAGTCCAGAGGGTCCCTTCCAACCCGGATAAGGTGTAGCAATGCCAAAAATCCAGCTCCCGAATGTCTGAAAACGCCGTTTCTTTGGTGAAATGGCTTCTTTGGAAAAAAATCCGGGTTTCGCAACCCTCTCCTCTCCACTGCACTTGCTCCTTAAAGAATCAGAAAAAGTTTTTGGGGGAAAGATCACAGAAGGCGTTTCAGGAGCTAAAGGGCCGCTTCCACTGCACCATTTTTTTCGCAGCCAGATTTACCGGGGTTTTTAATTTCATCAACGCTTCCCCATGCAATTTGGCCCTTTCCGATGCAAAGATCCGACGAAAACACCCATCCATCGCCTATTTCAGCCCCAAGCTAGACCCCCTGAATCCCGATATCCTGCCATAGACTTGGGGCCCCACATGGTTAAAGGGTCAGGATCTTCGACTCCACCTCATGGCGCACTTCACCTTTACACCGCCTAGGGGCCCTTTTGGGACACGTCTTTTCTCGGAAAACCCAAATCTCCACGGTGACCCGCTATGCTCATATCTTTGTTTTTTACAGCTTCAACATCCCTTACAAAAAGGGACCCAACCCAAATTTTTTCCCAGACTTGCTCCTAGACATATTGCTCTGCTGGAGGTTCCCTAGCTGTCAAGTTGCAGGGCTGCCATCACTGAACTCTCCTGAAGTCTTGCAGGAAACAAAGGAAAATCCTCACTTTCTGACCTGCGACTTATCTGCTTGAGACATCCCAAAAAAAAATGGGGCCCCTTTTCCTTTGGACGAATTTTAGATCAAGGAAAAGGTATCCTATAAGGCTTAGAATTTCCAGACAGAATCTGTTACCAGCTTTTTTTCCCAATCATTGAAGAATCTGCATTGAAAAGGCATCCCATTTTCCCCCTCTTTCTTCCACCCTGGGGTTTCAGCGGACCTAGAAAACAGGTCAAAGTATTACTGGACCAAAATGCTGAAAGACTGTAGGGAGTAGTTGACACTGTGCTGGTGTCAGCAGTCGAGAGGCAACCCCCCAAAAAGGGGCCAAGGGGAGAACCCCCCTTTGCCCGTTTCCTTAGAGGTGTCTCCAGGGGCCTGAGGCTTTGGACCTTCCCTCCCATTCGCTATGCACTGTCCATTTGATCAGCACTCAAGATGGCGCAGATTGTGCCCCCAGGAATCACGCTGTTAAAGTCCACGTGCCTTGTTGACCATTGGGTTTCCCTATTTGGCCCCAAAGGGGTTTTCCAGACAGATAAGGGGGCAGTTTACCAGTGTCTCTTCAAGGGGCTTGTCTTGTGATGCATGCCCGTCTCACTACACCACCGTTCATCCCCAGGGCCAAAGGGATGATAGAGCGACCAAACGGTTCGTCAATCAGCTCTGACTACTTTGGGGGGAGCTAGACCAAAGGGTCGGCACCAGTTCATTCCTGAAAATAAGATGCGAAAAACCTTGCTATCCACAGGACAACCATGAACAGCCTTTTTTCTCCTACTGGCCGGGAGCCCAATTTTCCCGTTTTGGGCTGACGAAGAAAACTGTGTTGTGAAAATCTCAACCTGCAGGAACGACTCCCGGCGCCCGACAAGCAGCTGTCACTGCTTCTAAACCCGTCCAGACAGACCTATGGAAAGGGACTATAATCGGGCACAAAAGGAAAAATTTCCAGCCAGAGGGGCCATCGCTGGTATTTTGAGCACAGACACCGTAATGGTTCTGTACCGCCATTAACAGAAAGGGCGTGGACCTGCAAGATTTTTTGCTCAACGGACCACGGTTTTTTAAGTGAAGATGTCCACACAGATTCCCACTAAGACGCATCTCAAACCCCCTAAAGCCTTTTAAAACATCCCAGGACTGTGTTACGCATCGGAAAATGAGGAGACGCAGTATCAAGCACCGGGTTTCCTGACTTGGACCCAAAGTTCCCAGACCCTTCCCCGGGCTCCAGTTTAGGACTTGTCCCGAGGACCGCCCTGTTCGAGCCGCTTTACTGTGACCCGAGGTTGATGGTGACAGAGGAACCGTCTTCCAGTCTACCTTGCTCCCGATTGTACTGTTTAGGACTGTAATTCTTTTCTTTTCAGCCCCCTTCCTGTGGGTGGGCTGCTGTTTTGAGACACCCCCTTGTGTTTTTTTTTTTTTACTTTCTTTTACTGTTTTTACTGTACATTTTATTTACTTGTGTTTTGTGTTATGATGCGGTCATGCCGTCCCGCAGAAAATAAAACCCCAACTTTTGAGGGAAGTAAACGGCTCAGGCCTTTCCCGTTTTTTTTTCCATGTGTCTCCGATGTCCTCTCCGACCCGTGGTATGGGAGGTTGTAGGTTTTTTAACCCCCCCCCCCCCCCGACCAAATCCTACCCCCCCCCCTTTCCTTCCCCGATCCCCCTATCCTTCTACCCTTTTCGCCCCTTTCCTTTCCCTAAAAATTTTTCCCTTTCCCCCTCCCCCCTGTATTTTTTTCCCCCCTTCTACTCGTTTTCCTCCTTGTTCTACCTTTTATTTATCCCCAACTATCCTGCTCTATCCTATCCTATCCTCCCCGTATCCCGCCGCATTTCCCCCCGTACCCCTCTTATTTTGCACCCCTTCTTGTTCCTTTTCCCTTTTACTTCTGCATGATTTCCCCCTTTTTTCCCTTCCTTTTTCCGTTTGCCCCACCCCTTTCCCTTACCCTACCCTCCTGCCCCATCCTACCCCATCCCCACCAGCTCCTGCCCCAATCCCCGGGCGAGTCGAGCACAGCCGACCACTTCCCCCTGCAGCCCCATTTTTAAATTTTTTTTACCTTTTTTATGCGGCTTTAATTACACGCATTT